>NW_026000272.1:11767477-11779965 GCF_001458135.2 Marmota marmota marmota
GGCTGTGGCGTCGGCTCGGACCCGGGCAGCCAGCAGCCCGCGCGGGAGCCGGACCACCGCCAGAGGAGCTCGGACGGCATGCTGAGCCCCCTCCTCGGCTGAAGCCCGAGTGCAAAGAAGCCCGGGCAAGCGCAGGCTAAGGAGACCAAGGCGGCGAAGCGCGAGACAGCAGGAGAGCAGCGGAGGAGAAGGAGGAGGAGGCGAACCCGGAGAGGGGCAGCAAAAGAAGTGGTGGTGGTGGGCGTCGTGGCCATGGCGGCGGCTATCGCCAGCTCGCTGATCCGTCAGAAGAGACAAGCCCGTGAGCGCGAGAAATCCAACGCCTGCAAGTGTGTCAGCAGCCCCAGCAAAGGCAAGACCAGCTGCGACAAAAACAAGTTAAACGTCTTTTCCCGGGTCAAACTCTTCGGCTCCAAGAAGAGGCGCAGAAGAAGACCAGGTCGGAAGGGGCTTTAGGAATTTTCGGGTTTTTTCCCCCTGTACTTTATGAGTGTGGAGGGGTTTAGGGGGCGGGCATGGAAGCGTAGGTGAGTTGTCTGTAGCCCATATTGTGTTGGTTAGACTACCTAGCCCGTGTGCGTGCAAGGCAAGGCGATTGCTTTCTTGCCTCCTTCGTAACAGTAAAGCGCTTGCTGCATTGCAACTGCCCTGGGACAGGCGCAAAGCCTGGGGGCATACCCTGCCCAGGAGGCACGCCATCAGCTTCAGACGTGTCGCACATGTGTGTGCATGCCTGGTGGGCACTGGGAAGGCGTGACCCAGACATGGCTATCGTGTGTGTGTGTGTGTGTGTGTGGCGTTGAAATTGCAGAAGTGGAGCTGGGCAGACACCATTGCCTGCTCCCCTTGGAAAACCCAGGGAATCCCTCTCTTCCTTGATCTCTGCCTGTCAGACCCTTTCCCTACACCTTCCGTCCCCAAGGGATGTGGGCTTCCGCTGTCCAGGCATTCCATTTCTTTGATTACTTTTATGCTTTTCGGGACAGACTTGTGGTGCAGCTTTCAAATGTTTGCGGGAGGAGAGGTAGGGTTTCTAGAACCTTGCGGCAAAGAGCTTAGTAATAGCTAGTAAAACTGTGGTTACTAGCTATTAAAATGCAAGATTGAAGAGGGAGTTTAAAGTCATGGCTAGCTAGATTGTGGGTCCTTTTGAACCATTTCAGTGGTAAGAGTAGCACGATATTCTGGTGACAGGATAATTCAGATAGCTCTAGGTGTCAGGTTGCGTCAAGGTAGACCTTCAGGGGAACAAGCAGTTTGTCATTCTTAACTGAATGTTTTGCAGTATTTTCTTACCTTTTACTAGGTAAATATTACAGCAAATCAGACTTACTGATCAATCTATTATTTCTTTATGTATTCTACACACCCCTGGATGGAAATGCAGGCATACATCTTCTGTTTGCACAAAGTTTGTAAAGCATTAGCTGTAAATTAGGCTTGTTTTAAAGAGGCTTAAGCGGTTGCGAAGTATGATTATGTGGCTGGAATAATCACATAAATATTTCAGCGCAGGTGTCTGTATTCAATAAAAGCAAATTTTGGATAACATGGCTGTTATTGGTAAATTAGTCTCTTGATTAATCTATGGTAATTCATAATTGAAAATCATTTTAATTAATAACCCATGTTTTGGGTAGTCATATTTCTGATATTAAATCTGAAAATAAGTATGAACTAATTTTCTTTCCTCCCCATTAACAACAACAACAAAAAAACTTGCTCTT
The DNA here is from genome assembly GCF_001458135.2 of Marmota marmota marmota. Classification (NCBI taxonomy): domain Eukaryota; kingdom Metazoa; phylum Chordata; class Mammalia; order Rodentia; family Sciuridae; genus Marmota; species Marmota marmota. The sequence continues at coordinate 11,769,205 of NW_026000272.1, forward strand.
CTCACATCCGTTTTCCTTAACAGTAATTAATATGATAGGGCATGATGCTGGTTGTTTTATCTCCCCCTCTTTGTTTTGTAGGGAAGCCTCATTTTTCTAACTACAGATCCTTTGATGGGTTCAAGGTTATTTTTGCTTTTTTAACATTCTTAGAATAGAGGGGATTATTTATTCAAATTATGGTAATTCTGAAGGAAACCTTTGCTAGTGGGTTTTTGGCCCTTGGTTGGCAAACAACTCTAAATCATCCTTATACTTTTTTTCCTTGCACATGAAAGGCAGCACATTGTTAAAAAGGCAGAATGTACCATTTGCCAACCCATTCGAATGTTCAATCAGAGTAAGTCAAAGGACAAGGTTTGAGACACTGTGAATGCTGTCAGAAGCTTTAGGGCTTTACCAATGTTCCAACACTCTGAGGTAGAAATGAAATATTTCTTCAGTGGAGAAGCATAGAGATTTAGTCTGAAACTTGTAATTTGTTTTCTTCTTCTAGAGGATTCTTTAAACATGTCATTCAACCTTTTGCACTAGAATTTGTAACTAAGATTAGAATTTCAAATGGAGTCTTTTCAACTACATACGCACAATCCATCAATTGATTCAAATCATTGTTCTCTTTGCAGAGCCTCAGCTTAAGGGTATAGTTACCAAACTATACAGCCGACAAGGCTACCACTTGCAGCTGCAGGCAGATGGAACCATTGATGGCACCAAAGACGAGGACAGCACTTACAGTAAGTGACCACTAAATAAATAATATAATATGCCAGCATATTGTTGACTTTGTGTTCTTTTTATTTACTTTTTCAGCAAAGAACCCTCGCTAAATCCTTAGGTGAATGTAAAATATGATCATACCATATAATCCTGTTTACACAGGTTCACCTACAGGAAGTCGAACATGAAAATATCTAAAATAGTGAACTTGAGCAAATAATGTTGACACCATCTGAAGAATGATCAAATGTCATCTCCATGGTACTCTAGATAGATTTATGGCTGTCCTTTAGATTTTATTACTTTTTTCCCCACAGAAAATTGACTCACCCACACACGGATCCTGAAATAGCATGTTATCTCTACTCTTAAGAACTGGTCTTATCCCAAGAGGCAGGAGTGGTTTCATACCATGAGAATTCATCATTTCAAGCTTTCACTCCTGCTCCCCCCTTCACACACACAGTGATAGACCTGAGATTAATTGGGACCTTAATGTGGAGAGACCTCCACAGGTGGGTGAAGGATTTTTTTAGTACTTTATTTTTAAAAAAAATTAGTTGTAGATGGACACAATACCTTTATTGATTTTTTTTTAATGTGGTGCTGAGTATTGAACCCAGTGCCTCACACATGCTAGGTGAGTGCTCTACCACCGAGCCACAACCCCAGCTCTAGTGCTTTATTTTTAACTATGGTTGAGGGGCTGGGGCTGTGGCTCAGCGGTAGAGCACTCGCCTAGCAAGTGTGAGGCCCTGGGTTTGATCCTCAGCACCACATAAAAATAAATAAATAAAATAAAGGAATTGTGTCCAACTACAACTAAAAAATATTTTAAAAAAAGAATTAACCATGGTTGAAATAAAGCCCAAACTGGAGAACATAGTGGTGAACCCAAAAGGAAACACATCAAAAATAACAGCCATTTCATTTATAATTATTGGAAAAAGGTAATCTCAAGATGTTATATAACCTTGGATCACCGATATTTGATTTATTTAGAATAATAAAAACATAAACACAAAGTGCAACCTTCTCTTCCATATGATAACTGGTGTTTTCTTATAGTTTACAGATTTCTGCAGATCTATGGAATGCTGCATACAGCTAAAACACTTGGTTCTCACAATTCATGCTCTGTTCCTCAATTTGTTTTGAATTTCCCTCAGACATAGATAATTTCCAGAAATATTCCCATTGTTGGCTGAGAAAACATCCAAGCAAAGAAGGCCTTGTTCTTAAGGAATACTCTGCAGCTTTTGAAGAATTTGTGTGGCTGTAGACAGCAAAGCTATAGACAGCAAAGCCTAGACAGGGGTCTTTTAGGAATGCTTCCCGGGCTGATGGGAAAGCCATGACCTCAAGAGGAAGTCACTTTTAATTACCCTTGAAGTCAGTTCTGTTGGTTCTTGGGATAAAGAATCTCCATTGCATATGGCTCTTCCCTGTTTTGCAAAGTGCTCTCTGTGTTGTGATATTAAAGTTTTATAATGAATCTTAGTTTCAGTTTTATGCATACTCTTCTATTTAAAGCAATTAGTTAAGTGTAACTGGAGGCCTTTATTATTATCAAATAACAGACATTAGCACTGTAATAAACGATTCCCCAAAATTACGTGTACAGATTAGTATTTGGGTAAGAAATAAAGGCTTATAAGCTGCTCTGTTTTCCAGAGTGCCTCAAGAAAATGGATCTGTTGGGCATTATTAAAGGGAAGCTCGTGATTAGCTACCAATGAGCCCTTCTCAGTCAAGTTTTCTCCCATCTATGTTTAATGTCTTCTCCAGGCCCAAATCAGAAGAAATATTTTGGATCCAGTGTTCACATGCATTTCCTGAAAAGGAATTTTTTTAAAAAAATAGATGATTCATTATGCTGTCTCTTACTAACAGCCTTTATGCCAAACTCATCAAGATCACACTCTATGTAAGCTTTTTAGGAGATCCATGCCACATGTGCTCACACACACACACAGACAAATCAGGCTCCGATTCTTACTATGGATCTTTAAATCACATAGTGGGTTTTACTCTTCTATCCCTACATATGCATAGCTCCAGCCTTTGGTTTTCTTATAACTCTTGACTGGTAAGTGTGGCATTTCCATATACTAATGATATTGGAAGGCTTTTAGATAACATAGCTTGATAACGAGAATCTGTTTTTAGTCAGATTAAAGCAAAAACAGGTAAGTCAGCAAAGGTAAGTATTAATATCTCTAATATGATGCATACTGATGGAAGTTATCTCAAAGGAAATAGTACTTCAGTGAGACTTGATTGTAGCCTTAATGCTAAGTAACCAGAAGCTAGAAAGCTAATTTAGCTTCCCCGGTGAGAATATCACGCAGTATAAACCATCGTGAAACAAGAGTATTTAATGACTGAAGTGATCTGTCACAATGGAAATCTTGCCATCCGAATTGACTTCCTTTTCTTCTAAATCCAAGCAATTTTCCTGGCATTATTTTTTTTTAATTTATACCATATATTGAACCCAGAGGCACTCAAACTCTGAGCTACATCCCCAGCCCTTTTTATTTATTTATTTATTTTTGACACAGGGTCTTGCTAAGTTGCTAAGGCTGTCTTGAACTCATGATCCTCCTGTTGAAGCCTCCTGAGCCTCTGAGATTACAGGCCTGCCTGGCACTAATTTTTAACTAATTATTTAAATGAGTGGAACAAGAATACAAGTTGTTTTGCTTCAACTACCACTCATTTATAGTGTATTTCCTTAATATGTATTCTGGTATTACATTTATATTTTTCTTTTCCTAATTTTCTTTTTTATCATGATTTTCTCATTTAGTTCAATTTAATTGATTTTATATTTTTTAAATTCTGATATGGGAAGCAAGATCATGATAAAACAAATCATTTAATGTTTACCCAGACATATTCAATCCTAAAACATGTTTGATATTATTCATTCAAGCCTACCTTATGTAGATTTATTACAATGGTAAATGTCAGTCCAAGGAAATTTCATCATGAACAAATCAGCCATTATAAATTATGAATTTTCCCCTGAAAAGGAAAAGATGATAAGCATTTCATGACTATGACACAATGAAGGCTATTTTTAAAGGATAGTTTGCCCTTTCTCTTCAAACCTGCTATAGCGTTACCAGCTCAGTGTGTCGTGTCTTTGTGTCTTTCCAATCTACATTAAAATATGCATTTATTAATTACCGTCTTTTGAGAAATGGACTTTAACTCAATCAATAAAGAAGCATGGTTTTACTGCTATCTTCTACAAACACTAAGTGCCAACTAGGTGCACAGCTCCGAGAAAATGATACCTTCAGGGTAGAATGTGTTTTTGTGTAGATACAACATAGAACAAATAAGAACCAAGGAAGCTTCTATTTATTAAAAACTTCTACAAAACTTTAGCTAAAATGGAAAAAAAATGATTTTAGACCTTTAATAAATGTGTCTTAGATACACAAATGAAATCAATTCCTTTCTTCTCAAATTTAGAATATTTTCATCCTGACCAAAAAAAATCTTAAGTCTATGATGAAGTACTTCAGATTTAGAGAAACCAAGGCATATAGAAAGGTAGTGATCTTGTCCAAGCTTACGCCTACTGTAACTTCTTTGCATTTTTATCTGGAAAGCCTTTCCCTTTAAACACATTTGAAGCCAACTCAGGTTATGATCTATTTTGAATGTCTAAGTAAAGAAAAATATTGGATTAGTATGAGCAGGACTCACTCTAGCATTTGCTGTTCAAAAATTTTTTTTTGAGTACTGGGTTTTTTTTTTTTTTTTTTTGGAAAAAGACAGACTTCATAAAAATATATAGTACATAGTGAAATTTTTATTTTCTACCACACAGTTAGTCCCATTTTTCAGGTAGGATTGCTGATGCTGTTTGCTTCTCTTTCCCCTACAGTTGTCTGGTGTTTTAAGTTTAAGCATTTTTATTAAATTTTTATTTTTTAGTTGTAGTTGGACACGATATATTTATCTTATTTATTTTTATGTGGTGCTGAGGATCCAACCCAGGGCCTCACACGTGCTAGGCGAGTGCTCTACCACAGAGCCCCAGCCCCAGCCCAAGTTTAAACATTTTATTGCTCATTAAAGCCCAAATCAGAGGGTTGTGGAACAAGTCAAACATCAAGTCAATCTCAATTTCTCTTTCCATTTCCCTCTTTTTCCCCAACTCTGCTATTTCAAGCTGCATTGAGAGAATTTAAAAAGGTTGAGAATTTTATCAAATATGATGTTATTGAAATAATTCTGAATTTCATTTATAGTTCTACATTATCAATTACTACCTCCAAATGCATTTTCAGACATATTCTGGTATTACAGATGTCAAGCAGTATATAGTGTTTAAAGCTTCCAAACCAAACCTATATAAATGCTTTTATTCACTTTTTTTACATCAAAAAAATTTAAAGTATGGGCTTTTATATTATGGAATTGTGATCTATTACTTTACCAAAATATATTGTGTTTTCACCATACAGTTTGCTATCAATCCACAAATGTGTATTGAACACCTTGCTGTGAGCAAGGCATGGTCAATAGAGATATGACGTGTAGATGACAGTCCCGAAGATATCAGACTTCTTGCCTGTGCATTGCTTTGTTGACTATAACATGAGATCCTGGCTTGCAATCTGTGCAATTACTTTCCTTTACCTCACATAACAGAAGGGCACAGCTTTTAATGTGATGAGCATTGAATAAAGTGCCATCAGTGGCATGTGGTAGGAACACTTGTATTTTGAACTGTACAATATGTCCTAGCTCCTCTTTGGTAACACCCTGGTTTTAAGAGAAAGATACACTGTAGGCTCACCAAGGAATACTTAGTTCCTCATTAATATTTTTCATCCATATTACCCCACCTACTGCAGCAGAATATATATGCACAGAGAAAAGTGTTTCCCCCCAAAAAACCTGCTCTTACCCATGAACTGAATTCTTTACATTCTTGTTCACAAAAATAACAGGCTGATTTATCATCCTTGAGAAAATTACAAAACAAGGCAAAAATCATCAACATTAGTCTATGACTCCTGAGCGAAAGGTGCATAGGCTATTTTCAAAAGATGTGTGTGGCAAGCACTACGTTTTAAAAATGTACTGTTTTATTTTTATTCACAGTGTGGGAGGGAGTAGACAGCTGGTAGTGGGAGGACACCCACTGGTTGTCTCTAGTGAGTGGTGTGTGGTTGTGAGGAGAGCCTGGGTGTAAGTTTCACGCAAGCAGACCTTCAGGTGGGGGCAATGAAGGCCTCATTGGCACCACTCAGCTGCCCACTTGCAACTCTTTTGCAGAAAAAAAATAAAATAATAAAATACACCTCTCTCAAATTCATTATTTTTATTCCTGTAACCTTTGCTCTTAGAGACTAAAAGCTAGGAACCCTCTCAACTCTATCTTGGAAAATGTCAGTTCTTTAAGAAATAACTACTCTGGGAATATAGGACTGCAAGATGACTTTTTCACAAGACCTAAATTATTTTGGGGTTTTTGCATTGAAAATCATACAGATAATTTAGATGAGGGCATTGGACTAGTATTTAAAAATCTAAGAATCTCTCCCTGACTGGTAGATATTAACTGTGCCTGTGCAGATTTCAGTAACTATCTGGGAGAGCAGTTTGAAATCTCACTTTGTGGAGGATGACACTGTTTAGTATACAGACCAATTCCTAGAACTAGATCATGTTCCCCAGAAGCGTCAAGATTCTCCACCTCCAATAGTGTAAACCCCATAGAATTGGGACAAAAGTCTTCTATTTCCCCTTTTATCTGAGAATGTATAGTTATACTCCCTGTTAAGTGACTATACCCATAAATCAAGCATACAGAAAGAAAAAATGACCATCTGTATCTAATTATCTATCTTCACCAAGCTCACACTACTTATGGAGAATAAAGTAGTTCTGCTAGAAATATTAAAAGCTATGGAATCCAGAATATTAATGTTGTTTTCACATTCTTTTAAATTTCAGCTCTGTTTAACCTCATCCCTGTGGGTCTTCGAGTGGTGGCTATTCAAGGAGTTCAAACCAAGCTGTATTTGGCAATGAACAGTGAGGGATACTTATACACCTCGGTAAGCCTCTGATTGTGCATGTTTTGGCTATTCTAGTTTTCACCTGATATGAAAGAAAATATGTGTGTGTGTTAGTTTTCTGTGACTGTGGCAAAATACCTGAGAAAAACAACATTAGAAGGAAAGATTTACTTTGGCTCATGGCTTCAGAGGTTTCAGTCCATGTTTTTTTTTTTTTTTTTTGGTCTCTGTAGTTTCTATGCCTTTGATAAGGCAAACATGTTAGGGAGGATGTGGCAGAACAAAGCTGCTCATTTCATTGGGGCCAGAAAGCAGAGGGGGGCAGTGGGCAGACAGACAGACACTGGGGATAAGCCATAGTCCTCAAGGTCACACGCCCAAGGATCTACCTCTTCCCACTAAGCACCAACTCCTAAGTTTCTACCATCTTCCAGTAGTTTGTTAAACTATGAAATTATCAATGGGTTAATCATTTTGGAACCCTGATTCAATCACCTTCCAAAGACAAAATCTCTGAATACTGCCATCATGGGGACCAAGCTACATGAGCTTTTGGGGAACACTTTCAGGTCCAAATCATAATAATGTGCAGATTTCTGTGGTGAGAAGAATCATGTTCTTGATGGAAATACATAATTGGAAGGATAAATTAGTTTCCTGTGAAAATCATATCTCTTATTGATTAACCAATGTGAAGCTAACATGTTTAGAATAAATTAAAGATTTACTGGAAAGTTGTACATACAGTGCCATTGGAATGTCATGGGCTATGGGAATAAATGATCTCTCTTGCTTTGCTGCTTTGGAAAAGAAAGCCATTTCTTAATGCAGTTAAGCATATTTATCCATTTTTACTCCTAAAATAATTAATGATATATCTCCCTCAGATGAACTTTAGGACACAAAGACCAGTTCTAGAAATACTTCTAGAGTTTTGTTAACTGTTCAACTAGTACATGATGGCTATCTGCCTATACTTACTTTCAATTTTGTAAATTTTTATTTCAATTATACAAATTTGTGGGGTATAATATGATAATTGAATATATGCATACAATGTGTAATGGTATAATCAGATAATGAACATTTCCATTTCCTTAATAATTCAAATTGTTCTGATTAACACTCAATTACTGTATATATTTATAGAGTATGGTGTACTATTTCAATGCATGTATATAATATGTACCTATCAAAGCAGGATAATTTGTATTTGTATCTCAGACATAATTTTGTGTTTGGAGCCTTTGAGTTCCTCTCTTCTTATTCATAAAACATACATTTTAAGTACCATTTTCTGTCAAGCACAATTCAACCTCTCCTTACATACAAATTCTTGCTTGACTTTTTCTTACAAGTTTGGAGTGAAAGATGTAAAAAATGGAATTTTTTAAAGGTGAATTTAATATATAGTCTACAATTCAATCAGGAACATGAGGCCAATTAAGCTTTTTGACAAATGTTTGACATTTAAATATGAAGCAAAACTTGTACAAAAGTTAGGATTTCATTCATATCAGTAGATCTATTTTCAGATACAGGAGACCATTTAATATGTGAATTATTTTGTCTTTATTTTCAATTCTTATATTTTAATAAAAGGAGGGGGTATTTAAGAGGGAAAAATTTGTTTGTCAAACTTCCCACCAGTTTGCCCTAAAGGAAATTATTATTATGACTATAGAAATCTATTTCTAAAACAGCAGGTAAAACACTTACCTGCAATCACTTTTGTTCTCTTCTGTTCCCTGAATTTATTTCCAAGCCAGGCACATAGAAAGGTTCTTGGAAGACATGGTAGAAACCAGAGGCCAGGATAGGAAAGAGGGGAGAAAAGAGTTAGTCCACAAAGGGCTTATTTATTTGATTAACCCAAGTGGTCCTTTTCATGCTATGAAAAAGATTTTGATAAGAAAGATAATTATCAGCTTCAAATTCTGGTCTCTATCTGCTTTCCTATATCCATCTTCTCATTACTTAATGAATACAGGGATTTTATTCCTCTTACTAAATGAAAGATTTGAAAGTATTGTAAACTTCATGAAATCTGTCACTTTCTTAATATAGTGCTATTAAAATAAATGATAGGAAAAGGAATTTATTTTTTTAGATTTGTACATTGAGGTAAGATAATTTTTAATGAAGGATTTTCAGTAGCCTCCCTTAGATCAACAGGACCAGAGGCAAAGGTAGGTTTCTAATAAAAGAACGCTTTCAAAAACTTATATGCTTCTGCAATCTGTACAATCAGAAAAATGAGAAATTATACCCCAATGATTCAAATGTGTGAATTGCCAAGATCATTGTAATGTCATGTGTAGCTAATAAAATAAATAAATAAATAAACTTATATGCAGGCACAGGAAGGAAATGGAACATAATGGACAGTAAGAAGGCAAATGCCAGATGGCATAGGAAATAATTACTGGTAAAGCATTCAGAATTTCACTGGGATGTAGTCCCCATTATGGTGCTGTGATGAGAAGGACAGAGTAAAAACAGATCTTGCAATGGTATAATTTTTCTAAACTCACATTTGGGAAATAATATTTAAGAGTGGGGAAATCACTTACATTATGCCATATGTGAGGTTCCCCCACTCAAGGAAATGAGAGCATTCAGTATTAAGTTTAGGGATCTGATATTGGAAATGTATTGTCTACCATTCAAATTTACCATTATTCCAACAAACTTGTAAATGCCAATGTGAGCTCATTTCTTAAAACACGCTTCCCAGCTGATGGGTATGTTAATGCACATCTGTAAGCCCAGTAATTCAGGAGACTGATCAGGAATAATGAGAGTTCAAGATCAATCTCAGCAACTTAGCAAGACCCTCAGCAACTTAGTGAGACCTGTCCCAAAATAAAAAACTAAAAAGGACAGGGGATGTAGCTCAGTAGTAAAGTGTTCCTTGGGTCAATCCTCAGTACCAAATGAAAGAAAGAAAGAAGGAAGGAAAAAAAAGAAGATAGACAGTCTGGGTTCCCAGAGGAATCAACACTGTAGATTTGTGAGTTTCCTTTTTATAATGTACAGGATATTAGCAAAATGTCAAACATTCTGTATATATTCCCTATTTAGGAAAAGAAGCAGTAAGTAAGCATTTCCTATAAAGGAAAACAAACTGTTTTTATTAAGAAGGAAATATGCCTGGTTGATGATTCAGAAATTCATATAGGAAGAAAATATTCAAATTATTCTACCCAAGAAAGAAATCCAAATCTTCTCCATGACAAATGTTACCATTGCTCCCATGACTTGTGATTGATTATGGCTTAGAGTCCCTATACCATGTTGATCACCATCCTCTGTGGATATTTCATTTTCTTGTCATCTTATTTAAAATGTGAAACCCAAAGTCTATTAAGATACAGTTCTATCCTAATGACTTCAGCAACTACATGGCCAGCACCAAAAAGCCCAGGGAAATGTCATGCTTCATCAAGAAGTAAAGGCAACCAAATGTAAAGGATCACTCTTCCCTTGCATAAAACCATGGCACTTCTTTTTTTTAACATTTATTTTTTAGTTGTAGTTGGACACAATACCTTTATTTATTTATTTATTTATTTATTTATTTATTTATTTAATCTGGTGCTGAGGATCAAGCCCAGGGCCTCACACATGCAAGGTGAGCACTCTACCGCTGAGCCATAACCCCAGCCCAAATCATGGCAATTCTATTACAGATAATACCATGTTCAGTTTTGTTATCTGCCTTTTAGCAAAGAGATAATAGGACAGGGCAGTGACTAAGAAGAAAGCAAAAATAGTGAAGGAAGCAAGGGGCTACTGATGAGGGTAAGTAGAATAATGCTGTTAGGAAGTTATTGCAGATAATCTTGGTGAGAAATGACTGTGTTCCTGAAGTGAAAATGACTAAAAGGAAACTGATTGCTCGAGATTTTTATTAAGAAGGAAATATGCCTGGTTGATGATTCAGAAATTCATATAGGAAGAAAATATTCAAATTATTCTACCCAAGAAA
>NW_026000272.1:11783016-11805321 GCF_001458135.2 Marmota marmota marmota
TTTTTTTTTTTTTTTTTTTTTTTTGGTACTGGGGATTGAACGCAGGAACACTCAACCACTGAAACACATCCCCAGCCCTGTTTTGTATTTTATTTAGAAACAAGGTCTCACTGAGTTGCTTAGCACCTCACTTTTGCTGAGGCTGGCTGTGAACTCACAATCCTTCTACCTCAACCTCCTGAGGTGCTGGGATTACAGGTGTGCACCACTGCACTGAAGTTTGATGGACATTTTTAGTTCAGAATACTGAATTGTAAGATTATGAGGGTAATTATAAATACATACACAAACATACACACACATTTTTCTGAGTAACATCTCTAGAAATGGAAAATGTAGAAAGTTATTTTACAAGAAGACAGAGAAAACAAGCACATTTTATTTGTTACTGAATGATTCTGTTAGCTTAAGGAGCTAGATTATATGTTTTAAAGAGATGCTCAGTTATGGTATTGGTGCTATAGAGCTAAGAAGTCATTACAATTATTGCAGTGAAAAATATACCCAAGTAGCTGTCTTACATTTTTTCCCTCAGACTACCAGTGAATCAGCATAATTTTCAATGCCAAAATACATTTCCCAATTCAGATTATTTCATGTTTAGTATTTTTTGCAGTTAATAAAAGTTTCATTAAAATGTAAAAGAAAATCTAGGGCTGGGGCTGTAGCTCTGTGGTAAAGCACTTGCCTTGCATGTGTGAGGCACTGGGTTCAATCCTCAGCATCACATAAAAATGAATAAAGATACTGTGTGTTCATTTACAACTAAAAATATTTTAAAAATGTAAAAGAAAATCTAGTTGAGCATATTTGAAAATGGAATTAGATAAATCTGTTTGTACCTTCAAAATCAAGTATCTTTTCTTTATGATCCCTTTTAAAAAATATCCAAAGCTGGTAAATTATTTACTTTCTTATGTATATGAATGATAATGATACTTTCTCAGAAATCAGAGTCTATGGTGGTTGTAACTAAAGAGAGCAAGATTGGCTCTGTATTCTGTTTTTGTGGCCAAGTTGAAAAACTAATCTAAATAAGAGGTCATGGGGCACATATTTAACAATGTCTCATGGCTTTAACTCTGAAGCTAAATTCATCTTTGTAGAAAGAAACCAGTATCTTGGAGATGAAGAATAAAATAATTGGCAAGAATGACTAAGCGTACTTTTAACAAATAAAGCCAGATATAAGGAGATTACACACAGATACACACACACACACACACACACACATACACATATGAAACCAATCTTATATTCATTGCTCTGTTGCTATGATGACACTAATTTATTTTGGAATTCTTAAAATAATTCTAAGTTTTAAATATGTAACCTACACTGAACATTTGGAGATTGCTCTAGCAACATTCAGTAATACTTAATAGCTTTATGAAAGAGAACAAGTAAGACTTCTTAGCTTTATTTTATGTGATTATCCAGTGAGTTGACTGTCTTGATGAGGATATTGTTTTTTAGTCTCTGCCTTCCTGTTTGTATCATTTTAATCCATAATGGGATAGGAGAAAAAAAGCAGTTCATCAACACATTTTTTCTATGTTGTCCTTCTTTCCATGAAACTTGTTCTTTGAAATGGTTTGCCTACCAAAATCTTTTTATTTATTTATTTATTTATTTATTTTTTATTTTAATTAATTACACATGACAGTACAATGATCTTGACATTTCATACATTTGAATCAAATTGCCTACCAAAATCTTTACTCATTAAGTAGTAACTGATTTCTTTTTTCTCCACATTCCCCTTAGTCTTTGAGCAATATTTGGCACAAAGTATGTTTTTGTACTTATTTATTAAAATAATTAGTAGATTATTGTGTAATAAAATATAAAGACCACTAATATTTTTCTGTTGGGTCTTTTGAATATTTTAAATATGTTAAAGGACCCAATTATAACCTTTTGTGGATCTGCTAAACTGTTACCATTTCAAGGTTATATAAGTAAGTGAATTACTGAGACACAAGAAAAAAAATTGAAGGCTGCTGTACTGGTTTCAGTGATTACAATGCTTAAAGGGAATTGTGACTTCTGAACAGAGAAACTTTAAATGAAAACATTTCTCTGATCATTATAATAGCTGTAACCAAGGTTAATAACTGGCAAGCCCCTGACTAATACATTTAATATGTTTTGCCCAGCCTGAATGTGCGAATGGATGACACATCTGTGCAAAAATTCTGATTAAGTTATTCATCAGATACTCTGATGCTAACTACTTTTGACAACCCTGGAAGTAGAACTAGGGGAAAACCTCAATTGATTTCTTGGGTGGATTTTGCATATAGCCAGCAGCAATAATACATAACACCCCCTTCCTTAAAGACTTCAGATGGGTACAGGAATTCTGGGACAGAATAAAACAGGAGCAGTTAAAATTAGAGATCATGAACATATTTACCTAAGGAAAAATATTTCATAAAGATTTTAAAAAGGCAAATGTACAACTCCAAAGTATTATCTTAGACTTTGAAAATATAAAGGATAAAAATGTTTAACAGAAGGAAGGTATGAATTATCCCATAATACTTTCATAATTGGCAGTGAGAAACCTGACAATCACAGTAATCACTTTCAGAAATGAAATTCAGACAGGTAAAACTCCATTGTATATAGCGAATGCTATAACAAAAAAAGTCTGTGTTAGAACATCCATTGTTGTATCCTGGCCACAAAGTCAGCAAGGTTAAACACTAAAATCCCTCTTAGATTATTTGGTCTGGTTAAAGAGTTTTTTACAATATTGTATAAAGTATTCCCTGGTTTCTGCCCATATCACAATAATGAATCACTCTAATAAAAGTCTTAATGAAAAAGCCTCTTTGCAGGCAGTTTGGGTGGAAGACAGAACCTATTGGAGACTGAAAGCTGTGAAGTAGCGATTTCCCGGAAATCTCCCTTCATTCCTCTACCTCTAGTCTCAGAGAACTTGGTCACACACTCCCAGAGAACCTGAAGCTTGAAATGCTCCAGGAACTTTTTCAGCCAATCAATTAGCAGATACCCACTGAATCTCCACAAGGTCTGAGGCACCCCAAGCAGTGATCCTATTGGTCCCTATTAACACTGTCTGGATTTTACAGGGTGCATAAAGACATATGCCCTAAATTCAGAGCTCTGATTGCTAATAGTTGATCTACTACAGGAAGGATCTGCAGAAACTATTTCAACCCAATTTATTCACTCTGGCAATGCTATTTTTAGCCCAGAACTCATTGTAAGAGGACTCCATATAGGGAAACAATTTGAGAGCCCTTGGGATTGGGGGTGGATAAGGGCACACCTTTATAGGAATTTACCAGTTGTACTAAACAATACAGAACACATTAAGACCATGTTTATATGTCATGGTGAGGTAAAATTGAGTTTAATGGAAAACAATTTTCAATTTTACCGAGAAATGATGTTGGTTAAAGTGCTTTTAATTTTTCATAAATACGCGATTCTTTAAAAAATCTCCCACTTGTACAGCACAAGTGGATTATGATGGATTCAACCAACCAAACCTTTTAGATATATCAGAGTCCACCTTCCATGTTTGGGCAAGGACACAGGGCTATTGTTCCCTACAGGATTCCATTCTGTAGTATTAGGAATAACAAAGAGAAACAATATAGATCTATAGAGGTACAACTGTTTGCAATTGTAATACACAAGACACATTAACACCTGATATTTTGAGTAATAAAAAGTGCTTTGTTTCCTCCAGAAAGGAGTTATTTGCTATCATTGACTTTCATGAGCAATTAGGAAATGGAGCCACATTTTGACCCTATTATTTTTTCTTGCTTCAAAATCTCTATTATTCATTTCTTATTTCCTTGGGAGTAGATGGTAGTTAATGCTAGAGAAAGTAAGTAGATGCAACCATATTTATTGAAGCTATTTATTATATTTATATTCCTAATATCCTTACCAGCAAGGGAAACCACCTGGCCAACTCATGTTTCCTTGTACTTATCTATTTCCAAATAGGATTATTTGCTCAGACAAAAGAAGTTCTGTTTCTAGTAGGGCTATCAGTAAATCAAAGCATTTGTATGTCACAAGGGTATTTTCACCTAATGATTTTTAAGTTTTACATAAGAAAACGGGCTTAACAAATGCTTTAGCTGTTAGTGTTTTCAATCTGAGCATGAGCCTTCATTCAAATCAGTAGTTAACCTTGACAACAGTGGTCAACAGAACTGTGATGAATGGTTTTGCATATCACCTTTCTTTGCTGTGGACCTTGGCCTGATTTTGTCTATGCATAGCAGCATTCTATCTGAGATGGCTTGGAAGCTCTTTTATCCAGTACTCTAGTTGCTTCAGCTCTGCCATCTATTCATATTTTGAAGTTAGGCTTTTTATTTCTCTTTTCTATAACCTATCTTTTCCTGGCCAACCTTCCCTGTACCAGCTTTCTTGAGGTTCTGAATCCTTTGTGAGAGTAGTGAAGGAATTATTTGTTTTCTAATATCTGTAACATTCTAGTGGTGTTCATCTATTTGCATGAACCACTCATGGTCCTTGCTGTCAGAGAGGCAAGGGCTCTGCCTATTGGCACTCACACCTAGATGTTGATCCACAGACACAGTTGTTTTGCAACAAGCTACCTAGATAGCAGTGTTGTTTTTATAATTGTGGAAAATCAATATATGCAAACAAAAATGCAAGCATACAGGTGAGGAATGAAGAAAGATAAGAGTCCCAGATGTGTATGAAACAATTCTGGACTCAGTTTCAGACCTGGTTTCTTTTCATTTTAGCAGCTGGGACTCTTCAGTCTTGGCAGTTTAGGGAGCCAAAGCAAAAATGAAAATGCACTTTTCTTCTACAAAGCTTTTAGTTCTCTTTGAAATGCTGCTTAACCTCTAAGTGCTAGGCTCCACTCTCAGGGTTCAACAGTGTGGGGGCTCCTTCCCCGGATACCCCATAATTCCTGTCCCCACCTTTGTTATTTAAGAGATAATGCTATAAAATGGTGGGAGTTCGGCGAGTCAGTAGATTATACATGGCAGATATTTCAAAAAAAATTATAATTTATTTACTTCAGTTATGCTCATATTCATATAACTATCTATGCAAATGGGTTTTTAAATGGTTTGATTTCATACCAAAAGGTCAGATTTTTCCCTGTTTATTTAGCATTTTCTGTCATCTATTTGACAAAATATTTCTTATGGTGAATATAGAAGCATTTGTACCATCATCTTTTTCTATGGTCAGTCCTCCATTTGGAAGAGGAAGCATTTGCCATTTTAGTCAGAGTTCTTGTGAACATTTGAAACATAATGAGACTTTCTGTTGCTGTGATGGGTTACTGCACTGGAATGCTAACATAAAAGCTTCCTGAGGAGCTGGACAATTCATTTATTTGGATTTTTACTTCATTTTAACCACCCATGCTTGGCTGTGTTTTATTATTAATGTTTCCTGAAGTATTTCTATGTATCATCAAATAGTGACACAATCAGCCTTCGAGAGGCTTCACATATGCACATCCCAGCCTTTTTCTAAGTACAGCTAATCCTCAAGTATTGGTGTCATTACACAATTTGAGTCATTCTTTAATATGACACAATTGTCTTAGCTGATATTATATAGATTTCATCAGATCCAAAATTCAATAGTCTAAAAAATTCTACCAAGACATCAGTGTCATTTGTGGAGAGGTAAAATCATATCAAGATCTTACTATATGAAATGAGTATGAGATGTTAACCCACTAATTTATTGAATAAATAGCATCTAGTAGTTAAATTTGCTTTTTTATGTGCCTCAGCACTCCTCAACCTGACAGATCTCAAACTTCATAGGATGTTTTCAATTCAGGTAAAAGGAAAATAGGGCCACTGTGGAAAAACCCTGAAAAGTATCACTAGCAAGTTGCTCATTTCTGGCACATTAGTTAATTACTTCACAAATTTGTCCATCATGTTCTCATTTCACTTTTATAAGCACAATAACACTTTATTTTACTGAACATTGACAACATTTAATTTCATAATGAACTAACGACTGTTGCATAGGTTATGAATTAGCATATGGGCTGACCAAATTCAGTGGTTATGCTGCCTTCTCAAACATTTATTGGAGCATTAGGGAAAAATTGAAACCATTCAATATAATTTTTGCATAAATAATATTTTTTTCTCTTTGAAGTTAAGATTAATTAACCTTTGTTCCTAAAATTTAGCATCAAGACATTTTAAAATAATTTTTTTCAGATGGAGTTTATCTAAACTACAAACATCATAGGCAATTTGTCTTCTTGATGATATTTTATTGAACATTTATTTGCTGTTATTGTGGCCACCCAACCTATTACCATCTCATCAGGAAGGAGTGTGTTATTCAGTATATTGAGGAAATTACTCTTTCATGAAGCCACAAGCAGAGCTGTTTTATTAGAATGCATGGTGAGTCAGAAGTTCACAGGAGACCCTGGATATAAATGTTCTCACTCTATATAGGAAGATCTCATTTGGGGGAGTTTAGTTTGTGGCATGCCAAAGAAACTTTGCTATAAAAACAATTTGCATTCTATGTTTTTCCTGCTTCTAGGACTCTAAGGGTATGATTACAGTAATAACCCAGTGTAATAATATTAAAAGATATAACACTTAGTATGGAAATTTATACTTTCAAAGCCTTGTTGCCTCCATTACCTTATAGCACTTACTTGTCGAGTGATCACAAAACACTATTGTATTGGGATTGCAGTTTTGTACTGTTACATTAAATGCAAAGTCCAAATAGGTCTAGATGGTTCAGAATTCCTAACAACAGAAAATACCACAAAGAGTGATAGCGTGAAATTTATCATTTTGCCCATTATTATTTTTTTGGCATTCATGCCACTTTTATTATGATGTAGGGTAATACTGAAAGGATTCTTTCATCCTAGAAGTTGTAGGTAAAGTACCTTTATCTGTTAGGCAGTGCTGGCCAAGAAACCATTCAAATGTCTTTCTTGAAAAGATACATGAACTTCACTTTAGTTGTTGGTTAAGTCTCAATCTTGGGAAGAATTCCAAATTAACTGCCTCTGAAATGATCTTGAGGCAGATTCATATAGTATCCAAAGGTCTTAGAAAAAAATTTTGCTGTTGAGATATTGATAGTAGTCCCCAAGGCATTTCTACACCTTTAGTGGTCATCTCACCAAATTCAAGGAAAAAAGTATTCCTCTAGACAGTTTTATTGTATCTATTTGTGTTTGCTAAATGAGCTTCCATAAAACTCAATTGTAATTCCTGCTTTAAATTGAAATTTTCTTTTGTAAGAATATCAAGTAGTTCATTTTCCCTTCAGGTGTGACATTCTGTATTCAAATGAGATAGGATTTCTTGTTAGTTTTTGCTTTATTGTTTGGTTTTTGTACAGCCATTCTGTTCAGTCTTGAATTGCTCAAGGGAATACTCACTGCCCTCACATTTTTATTTAGCAAAAAGTCTCTTCAGTAGAGGTTAGATTGCATGTCTGTAAGTCCACACCCTGTTTGGACTTCATTAGTCCATTGTAAATGAAGATTACTGAGATAAGTATCAGATAACATCAAACTATCTGCTTGAGAGGTTACAACCTCCTAAAAGATTACAGAAACAAGTACCTTAACCTTGCATTTTTAGAGCTCAGTGTGTGTACTATTTTCACATACCTCTTTTATCCCCAAATGCTTCTTGCATATAAATCTGGTATCTTTTTTTAAACTATAATATGTTTCCAAATAAGAATGGTGCCTTCTTTGATATTTCCCATTATATCAAATTCATTACCAAATACTCAGTAAATCATCTACAAATATGTAATAAATTAGTGGTTGAAGAAACTGTTACCATGCAAAACCCCAAAGATTTTGAGAAAAAAATGATATCTCTCTTTTATACAATAAAAGATGACTGGATCAGAATGAGACCATTGAGTAAGGAAAGATTTAGAGGTTCAAATTATGCGTATTTCCACGTGCCCACACATGTATATCTCTCTCTCTCTCTTTTCCTCATAGAAACTATTAATGTACCAAATCTTTGTCACCGTTCCAAAATGGTGGTGAATAAAATGCTGGTTGATTAATCATGTCTTTTTTATATACATCAGAAATATTAGTTAAATAGGGAATTACAATATAGGCATAGTGAAGTAGAAATCCAGGAATATAGCTTCTAAGCCTTGTTTAAATGAATGTATAAAGTTGACCAATTCCCTCCTTTTATATGTCTGATATTAAATGATAATAATTCTTGTGGCCCCTTGGATCTATTTTGTAAGTAGAAATAATCCCTCTGCTTTGTATCCATTATTAAATATCCAATAAAATCCACAGCAATGAGGTTGAGTAGAGTGTAGATCTAATGAAGGCTCCTAAATACTGGGTAGCCAGGTGGATCTTCTCTTTGGAATAGATGGGCTATACCTGAACAAATGAATAGTTATTATCTGCTCATGATCAAAACAGTGGATATAGGTTTCTATTGATTCTTTCATGGTAGCAAACATTTATTTTTCTCTACCTTTAATTATTGAGTTTATTTATAAAAAGGTAACATTAGAATTCCATTGGGGACATAATTGGACTTGACCAATAAAGGATGATTGTTTGTGCCTTCTAATTGCCTCCGCTTAATGGTCCTGCTCTTCATCTCACTGAACTATGGAAAATGTCACATTTCCATGCTCTATGACTCACATAACAAATGAAAGTGTGGATAGTGTCAAAACACAGCAATTTGCTGTATGCAAAGGGAGGCAGACAGCTTTTGAAAATGCTAAGGTACATAACTAGATATTTCTAAATGGAAAAACTCTCATTTGGGCTTAGAAATATACTTTTGTGGTATACTTAGATATTAAGTCATCTGTCTAATGAGGGCTCATTTGCCCCATCTTTATTCTTGTCCCACTGATAATTTGCCCCAGGAAGCAAATCAAATGGACTTATAGCTGAAGTATCATTATGCCACATAACAAGAGAAAATACATGATTTCCTTCTCTGTTACAATCAGGTTTTTCTTTGTTGCTGGTTTGTTTAGTTTCCCCCATAGTGCAGTCTTCCAAACGTTTGTTATTTTTCTTTTCATGCAATTTGAATTAATGTGGGTAATTGTGGTAGTTATAGGCTTTATTCTCTCAGATGGTAATTAGCCAATCTGTAGTTTCATTCCAAACTCAGTTAAACAGTATTAGAAAAGTTGATATTTATCAGAAAGGATCTCTGGGCATAACTGAATATGATATATAAACATAAGTCAAATTAAAATCAATTTACCTCCAAAGATACCCTAGTTCTATACTCTGTTAGCAGGTTTTATTAGTGTTACTACAGAATGTCAGCAAGTTTCTGATATATTTATGGGAATCTTGTCTCTTCTGTGAATTTATCAAATATAATTGCTGAGAATTTATATTACTTTTGCTGGCAAGAAAACATGCTTGAGAATTCTTCAGGGGAATTGTTCACAGATAAAGCATCTAAGCTTTGATGATGTAAAGAGAGAGGAAGTGCTAAAGCTCTAGGTTTGACTCAGTTTTGTTTATTTATTCCTTTGTATTTCATTTTTTGGGGGGATCAAATATACTGGTGTTTAGAATTTCCAAGAATTAAACCAAAGAAGTTCTGTGCTGTTTCTTCATAAATGAGCTAAGATAAGCCATTTCATAGTTTATAGACCTCTTTTATCGATCTCTAAATGGCAGTGAAATTCAGGTTAACTTTTAGAGGACATAGAGTCTGTCATAAAATTCCTATTTATGTACAAATTATTTCATTTTAGAGAAACACAGAAAGATCAATGTCCCCAAGTTCCTCCTCTAAAAATATATTTGTAGATGGAGATTTGTATAATTCTGTCAGGAACTATGAGGATTCAGAATCCATTTAGTTTGCAGGACAAAGTTGAGATATTCCATGATGTAACTTTCCACAGTTAGTTAGCACTTTTTTCTGACCTAGAGAGTCAACCCACTCTAATGGCATAACTTTCAGGGGCATTGTAAATATTCCTTAGACATGGCAATGCATAAAATTTTCCATCTTATAATCTATTTATAGATATGTAGAGGAAAGAATTACAGTGCAAGCCTCAAACAACCTTGTTTCCTGTGATAGAATAGGGTCACAGAAAATCGGGGTATAGGGAACCCACCACTAAGACTCAACATGGCACTATAAACATGAATATCCTATCACTTGCTAACTCTGTGACCTTGGACAAGTTACCTTATATTTATGAACTTAAGGATCCAAAAATAGAAGTGGAGTATTTTCTTTTCTTCAGGTTTATTGAATTATCTGTCATATATAGATGCTCATTAAATGTCTGCATCCATGTTGTGGTTGAATGAACATTTGACTAGGCCATCTTCTATGTAACAAAAGTTCTAGAAACATTTCTTGGGGCTCATGTAATTGCAGAGTCTAAAATTTAATATTAGTTTGGAAGCTCAGTTTATGGAAAAGCCATGGGGATTTTTTAGACTTTTATATGAAGCAACTTATAAAGAAAATATCTCCTATGGGTACTTTGTTATCCTGTTTTATTTGGTTGAGTGTACTTTGTTCATTATAAGCCAAAAGTTCTTCTATATTAAGTAAGCTGAGAATATCAGTGGGAAAATGCTACACTCATCTAAGTTTGTAATACTAGTATAAATCTGAGATTATTTCAGAGCTAGAACTTGCCATGGCCCACCTGTCTAGCATTACAAACATATGGTCAGGTTGTAAATGTGCACAAATAGGGCCCTGTGAAAGGCTCACACTTATAGTCGCTTCTTTCTAACCTTGTGTGGACCCATGATAATTATGAATGATATTTGGTATATATTAGAATGGAACAAAAAGCACATTAAAGCTACTGAAAGAATATTTGACATGACTGAATCTAACAGCTTACTTATCCATATCAAGGGATAGTTTACTTGCAAAGCTATTTTATTTCCTAAGATATCATTGTGTATTTCATTATTCTTTCTGCCATTCTGTTTTTCAGAGATATTATATCAGTCTGTGACTATAACAAGCAATACATAATATAGTGAAATATGAAAAGCTTTCTGTGAAAGGATCAATCACATTTGAAGACTGAGCTAGTTTTTAGTATTAATCATAGTCCCAAACATTTAAATTTCTGATTGGCTGAGTTATGTGAAAAGAATTCATACTTTTATGAATTCCTTATAGGAAATCATGAGAGTCTCCACAAAGGTGATCTAGTCTTGAGCTTCATTAATGTAATCCCATATCCTCATAGCTTCCCTGTTTTACAGCTTGGAAGACTGAGGACAAAGTTAAGGCTTTCTGAAGTCAGTGAGGAATAGTGATGAAGCAGACACATATTTATGGAAATAAATCTTTACAGGACATTTAAATGGGTTTTCTAAGTGCATCAACTTCATCCATTTTTTAACATACCTTTGAACCCTGAGTGGCCCCATAAACGTGGTTTGTATCTTAGTTCCAACTCATTGTTTTCTTAGGCTGCTGTGGTAATAGACCTTTCGGGCTCGCTAGGGCCAAAGAACTAGGTAGCTGCTGATTCACTGAGTCATAAATTTTTTTAAGTATGGAAGTGTTTTTCAGTTTTTTCTTCCTTGAACTTTTCTCCTCCATGATCTTTCCCACCCTGTATTAGTCATCCAGTTGTATAGAAACATTATGGTTATCAATGGTTACTTCTGTTCCCCTATCTTAAATTCAAGCATTCCATTCTTTGATTATCACTTTCTACCTTTACGAGTTACTTCTTTGAGCCCCCAGACTTTTACAATTTCTTGTTCCCATTGGGAGACACCATATTCACTCTATCATAGTTTTCATACTTCCTCTAGTACCTTCTCACCCCCCTCACATTCATGTCCTCACTTCTGTCTCCTAGCCTAGAGTCCACTACCTCATAATAATCTTTTATGCATAAGATTTAGTTTTCCATTTCTCCCACTATTGTGAATCACTAGGCAGCACCCCACTCATAGGCAAATCTGTGTCTGTGCCAAATCTGCATGTGTACTAGTGCTGCCAGGGGGAAACGCAACCACAGTGACTGGTTTCACCTTAAGTCCATGACTGTCAATGGACCATCATTGCAACCCAGTATACCTTTGACTCAAATGAGTATTGACTTGATTTTGTTTTCCCATCTATAATATAAAGATAATAATAGCAAACAAACAGGGTCACAGATAGGAGATTTAAGAGTGTTACTGTAACTCTGGTATCTGGTGTGTGCTTACTTTCTTTTTTCCTTCTTCCCCCTCCTCCCCCTTTTAATATTAGTGTTCTTAGCATTTCCCTAGTTGAATTACTTTTATATCTAACCTTGTTGATTACTTCATGCATCCTTTATCTTGAAACCTTGAATGTCTCCTTCCCTTTTTCAGCCTGTTTTTTTAAATTATTTTCATTATTTCACAGAGAAAACAAAGGACATAATTTGCTTCTACTCCCATCTCATACTACTCACCCACCCGAATGTCTGCCCCCATACTCTGTCTTATTTTCTGTTATTAGGGATCACCCCCATCAGCACACAAGTATACTCTCATTTAAAATAAGAAAGTCTCCCTTTATTGTGCAGCCCTCATCGGCTACCACTCCAGAACCCCTCACATAGTTACACAATCCGTATATTCACCTCATCTCCTCCCATTCTCTCTTAAACCTGTTCCATTTGAGCTTTTACCCCCTATTACTCAACTTACTCTTCGCTAAGTCACCAATTACCTCCGTGTGTCCAGAGCTAGTGTTCACTCCTCAGTCCTCCTCTTCCTTGACCTAATAGTAGTGGTTGATGCTATTCACCACTACTTCTTCCTGAAAGTACTTTCTTCACCTGGCTTCTAATATTTCACATTCTTGTCGTTTTTCTCTTACTGCACTGGTGGATCCTTCTAAGTCTCCTTTATTGGCTCCTTCTCATCTTCCTCACCTTTGGCCTGTGGTAGGCCCATGACTCAATTCTTGAACCAATTCTGTTCTCTATCTATATTTACCTTGATGATGTACCATTTTCATGGCTTCATATATGGCAACTCCAAATTCTTCAGCCTAGACCTTTAACCTAAAGACCAGAGGCATATTTTCAACTACTTTTCCAGCATCTCCATTTAGTTAATTAACACCTTTCATTCAACATTTCCAAAACGTAAATGGTCATACCCCGTCCTAAATATTCCTTTGCCACAGTCTTCTCTATCTCTATCTTTTTTATTGCTTAGGTCAATATTTTTGGACCTATGCTCACCCTCTTTCTTTTTCTAAGGTTGCACACTCAATACATAAGCAAATCTTGGATTTTCTTCCAAGATATATATATACTCCAGAATCAAACTAGTTCTCATCACTTCCACTTCTACATTCTAGTTCTATGCTCTCACACTTGGATTATTGCAGGAGCCTTCTAATTAGTCTCTGTGCTTCTGTCCTTATACACCCCCACTGTAGGTTCCACGTAGTTATCCTTTTAAAATGTTAGTCAGACCATGTAATGGATTCTGTGTTCAGGTTTCTCCAATGAATTTATTCTAGTCCTTTGTATGGATTGTAAAGCCTTTCCTGATGTGGCCCCTTAGCAATCTATGTGCCCACATCCTCCTGATACTCATGAGCTCCCCACTACCCACATACTATATTCACATTGACCTTCCTGCTATTCCTCTACCACATCATGACAAGCCCACTCCTGCTTTGGTGTCTGCACTGGCTGTTTCTCCTTTCTGTACTCTTTTCCCCATTACTCATTCCTTCACTGCCTTCAGGTATCTATTCAGATATCACTTTATCAAAGAGGCTTCCCTGACTACTTAATTTAAAATAGTACTTTGTCACCGTCATTTTCCATTTCCCATTATCCATTATTTATATATCCATCATTTATATTGCACATATAAATGGGTCAAGTCATGTTGATTATGTTGAGTATATTTGTTGAGTAAGATGTTTATTTGTACACAATCAGCTCTCCATACCTGCAAGTTATGTATTCATGAATTCCACCAACTGCTAATCAAAAACACTAATAACAAAAATAAAATAAAATAAAATAAAAAATTGAATCTGACCTGAAAATGTACAGGTTCTTTTTATTGTCAGTATTCCCTAAGTAATATCATATAACAACCACTTATATAGAATTCATGTTGTATTTAGATATTCTACATAATCTTGATAATTTTAAATGTGGGAGTATATATATAGTTTACATGCAAATACTGCATCATTTTATATAAGTGACTTGAACTTCTGTGATTTTTTTAATATCTGACAAAGGTCCTGGAACTAATCCTCCACAGATACTGAGGGACAAGTATAATGTTTGTATCTTTACACTAGAATATAAATTATTCATAAGCAAGTTGTTTTGTTCACTATTTTGTTGTATGAATGAATATGCATGTATTTTTGTGTGTATTGTCACTCTAATAGAATGTCAGCTTCTTGATGGCAAACTCTATTCTGTTCAGTGATTTATCCCCAATGGCTAGAACAGTGCCTGGCATACTGTGGGTGCTTAATGAATGTTGTTTGAAATAATTGATTAATTAATTAGTTAAAGAATTAAAACAGCTTCCAATACAATTAATGTGATGGATATTTATCCAAGTGCTATATGAGAAAAATGTATTGATAAACATTGCCTGTGTTTTTAAGATTCATATTTTACTTTACCTCTTGGTATGGAAATGCTGATTTGTTCAAAGGTAGTTAAATATAACTATAAAAAACAGAGCTTTTGCCTGCTAGGTGTATTGCCCCATGTGAAGGAAAGATGTCATTCAGCCTAATTTATATTAAACATTTATAGTCCATCCAATGATTCTTTTGTGTTTTAGGTATATATTTATTTCCACTAAGAGGTGATCACTTCCATGTTTTTAATACCCTTTTGATGGTGGTGGTGGTGGTGGTGGTATGTGTGTGTCTTGCAGATAAAGAGCAGCATTGGAGTTTGCTATTCAGTACACACACACACACACACACACACACCACCCACAATCCGCTTATGACTAAAAAGAATTATGAAGTGGATCAGTCTTATAAAATATTTTAAAAGAGATATCATTACATCTACTTCCTAGATTAATTCAAACTATGCTAACTCTTGTTTAGTTTGGGTCCTGAGATGACCTGATTTAATGAGATAACATACAGTTAGTGTCTTAGTTGTTTATAGATGAATTTAAGTTGCTTTTTTTATATGTACTTTTTACAGTAAAATGAAAACAAGTAAAACCATCACCCCGAACTCATCACCCAGATTTGTGTCTATTACCCATATTGCTCTCCATGTATATAATGTATATATACGTACATATGTACTTGATTGTATATTAACATGATAATTCTATACATCAGCCCTCCCTTATCTGAGGTTTCACTTTCTATAGTTCCAGTTACCCTTAGTCAACTGTGGTCTGAAAATATTATTAAGTGGAAAATTCCAGAAATAAACAATTCATGACCTTTTAACCAACTTTTATTACAGCATATGGTTATAATTTTCCCTTATTATTATTGCTGTTGTTAATCTACTGTGCCTAATTTATAAATTAAAGTTTATCATGGGTACGTATGTGTAGGAAGAAATATAGCAGTATGTAATAGGCTTTAGTGCTATTTGCAGTCCAGACATCCGTGGAACGTTCTGGAATACATCCCCCATGGGTAAGAGGGACTAAACTCCTCTGTGCTGTTCCGTAACTTGCCTTTTCCATTCTTGCTTTGTGCACATATCTCTATGTCAACAAAATGTACATCTGCATTGTTATGTTAAAAAGATGCATAATATTCTGTCTTATGTATGTACCATAATTTGCTTAACCAGTCTTCTGTTGATGAATTGCTCTCTTTGTTGTTGTTGTTTTAAAACAATTCTGCAGTGAATGTCTTAATCCCTGCAACTTTATAATTCAATTTGCAAGTACTTTTAAAATTCCTTCTTCACTGCCATTATTTTGCTTTCCTGTGTTAAAGGAATCATTAATAAAAGTTTCTCCCTTATTCTGTTTCTAAATTGTTGTAAATTTCAAAGTCATGAAATTGAATAAATGAGATGTTACTCTGTACTTTGCCCAAGAACCAAAAGTATACTCAGAGGGAATGAAAAAGCTCATTAACAAATAGAGCTATTTAAGTTAAAGATCAAGTCTGTTGAACATTTTAACCTAAATATACCAAACTGATCTTCTTGACATTTTTTGTTATATTTGATGCTGACAATAAAAACTTTGGAATAAGCTATAATTTCTGCATCCATGCATATTCAGGTCTGAAAATGAAAGAAGAGTATGACAAGTTTGCATGTAGAACTTCCCACCCACACATTTCTTTCCTTTCTGATTCTGACACTTCAGCCTTTGAAACAGTTCCCATGAGCAATACTGAGATTCAGACTATTTAGATCTAAAGGAAAAAACACAAGATCTTCTGCTTATATCTAGCACCTGGAAACCTCTTTGAAAAAGTGCTGAAATATAAATCATGCTGTTATTTGTTACGCACACAGGAGAAATCCTGAAATATTTTAGGGAGGAGGAGGAGAAGGAATTTAAAAATAGTATGGATAGGGGTAAGGTAGGGAGCCCCAATCCACAGTATTAAAGTGACCTATTTGCAAAATATTCTTAGCAACTTCCATGTAGGTTGCATGTCATTTTCATGTAAAAGGTACCACATTTTATTCTCAGCATTTACAAAAAGCCAAGCAAGACAGGAAAAGAGGGTTCTTTGCTGAAAAAGTCTACATTTAGCATCAGGTGAATGGCTAATTAGTAGTTGTCTGAAACAGACGGGAATCCTTGGAACATTCCTTTGTACCATGTGCAACCAGTCTAATTCCACAGGAGTATATTCACTTTCTACTTTTCCAGAACTCACTACAATAGCTGTAAGATTTTCCATCCTTCATTAAAGAATATGAAAATGGGGAAGGGCCTTACAAGTCAACTATTCTTTCCCTAAAGAAGGGTTCTACTTCTTTTTCAGGGCTAAGCCCTCTACCTTTCTATTGATTTTTTTTCCCTTCCCAAAGTCATGTGGACCTAGATATATCATTATCCATTTCCTGATCTCCTGAATTTTTCCCATTGACATGCAGATTATTTCAGGTCTCCTCATCCTAAAAAAGTTTCTCCTGCAACTCTGTCTCCCCGTCGGACAGTTTACCTCTGTCTTTCCCTTCATAGGCAAAACCCAACTTTACCTCTGCTTCATTTCATCATCTATTTTCTAATTCCCCAGCCCTCTTCATTCTATCTTCTGCCCTCATCACCATCCATAAACTCCTTTTGCTAAGATCACTAGTGACTGACAGATAAAAGTCCGTTGTTCCTGTCAGTCCTTGCCTCATTTCTCCTTTCTGCAGCATCGGACCCTGGTTGGGGATGTCCTCTTCATTGAAATCAACTTGTGTCTCTCTCTGTGTTCTACACCACCATTTTTCTCTTAATTTTTTCCTCTTCCTTCATCTCTTAAAGGTCTGATGGCTTCCCTTCCCCTAGTTTCCAGCTTATGTTGTACTTGTTTTCTATTCATGTTACCATCCATATACAGACAACTTCCTCTTGAAAGCCAGAGTGGTATAACTGGCTCCTGCACATCAGCCCATCATAAATTGTTCTTTAAACTGAAAATAGCCAACTGTGGAACCATTGTCTCTATCTCTGCAGTGGAACAGAATATTTCTCCTCTTTACCCTGTGGCAACAAATATTTGATGTCCTAGGATTAAACAGACTCAACATCATTAATAAATGTTACGTAATATTTGCTTGCAGAATGCTTGCAGTGGTAAACAGGGAGGATTGGATTACTTGGCTTTGAAACCCAGCTCAAGTGTTTGTAAAGTTAATGATTTGTGACAAAGGCATTAATCCTTCTGTCCTTTAGTTTCCTCATCTATGAAACAGGATAATAATAGTATAGACCTTGTAGGCTTCTTAAGAGAATTCAAGGGGATGATACATGCAGAGCATTTTACATTGTTAAGCAAAAGTTAATAAATGGTTGATATTATTATTTGCTATTACAGCCCATTTAATAACATGCTGCCTTCAGGCCCCTATGTAACAGCCTACAATTCTTGGAAAACTATAGGAATCTTAACATGTATTAAATTGTCATATTTTGTTTTCTTAAACACTGAATTAATACCATTTATATAAAGTCCAAAAGTACAGTTATTTTCAGGGGCAAAGTGATCCACAAGGCCACAGTCTACCCTCATCAGCCCGTATTCATTACTAAAGTAGGACAGTTCAAAAGGAGAAGGTCACTCACCGAGCCATCCATTTCCCATATAAAGTCACAACAGAAGAGAGAAAATCTGGAGTGGAATGTTAAATCTGCTGCTGTTGGGAGACCCTGGTCTGCACTCTATCTGTATACATACTGAAGGGAGCGCAGGGCAGGGTTTCCCATACAGAGGGCACAAGCTACCCTGCAAAGCAAAGATTGACCAGAACTCGATTTCAGAGCCATTTCACCAGGAATCTACCCCACCAATCCAAGTCTTCATGAAAAGTCAACTCATCTGCTTGTAAGAAGAAACTCAACCTTTATAAATTTCTTTAGTTATCAAAATGTCCTTGTAACTCTCTTATTGTCTTAAGTTGAACCGTAATTGTAGTTCCAAATTGAGCCTCTCTTTCTGTATCTCTTAACACTAATGTTTGTTTTCTGGTTATCAATGTAATAAATGTCTGTGTAGAAAAATTAGAAAATACAAAAAAGTATTTTTTAAAATTTCCCTAACCAAGGAAAGCCAATGTTAATGTTCTATCGTAGGTCCATTAGACTGGCTGGTGCTTCTCGCTCTTGCTTTCTCTGTATGGTGTGTGTGTGTGTGTGTGTGTGTGTGTGTGTGTATGTACACATATTTAGAATCAATCTATGTGTACATGTTTAAAAATTGCTTTCTTCTCATCCATGAATACTACCTCATATATTAGAATATTCTAAATCAACATTTTAATGGCTGTATAGTAATAGTCTATTATATTGTTTTTGTTCATTTTGGTTTTGTGACTATTTGCATCTAAATGTACAATCTCCATTTATATCAGGCACTTGAATTTTTGAAAATGTGTTACAAAATGAAATAGTTGATAATAATCTTTTGCTTATAAATTTTGTATGTGTCTATATCCTGTTCATATGTAATAGTAGTAATATATATGTTTAACACTCTGTAAGATTTGCAGTACTTCCACATTTATTTCCTCATTTGATTTCTCCAACCAGATTGTGAGATAAACACAACAATGTTGTGTCCTTATAAATGAGTAAACTAATGTTCACAGAGATGATGTGATTTTCCAAAGGACACATAATTATTAAATAAGAGGAAAACTTGGAATTTAGCTTTTAAAATCAAGTATTCTGACTCAAACAATACTTTTCCACCTTTTGCTTCTACTAGCTCTTATTTAAATATTCTCTTATTACACATTTTTCAAATCATTCCTTAGGAGAATATAGATTTCTCATCAATTTCCTTATTATGAAAAAACTGAATATGGCTAGATTTTAATGATAAACATTCCTTTCAGAAATGCAAGTTAGCTGTATGTTATGTATCTAGGGAAAACACTCTTAGAGTTTGATGTTTATTGATGATATTTATGAGTTAACGTAGCAACTCAGGCTTTTCTTGCGAAGAAAGAAATGCATTACTTCTGTTGAAGAGTTTAGAAAGTATAGATTGCCATCATTCATATTTTGAAAAGCTTAATTTCAAAATGTGGATGGTCAGGTTAAAAAATATAGTCAACATATCAGAATCATGGGACAAAAACTCCCTATTGAAACATCTTTAAGATATGATACATGGTAAAATAACCAGATAGTGGTAATGAGGTTCTTCCTCACCTAATGACTTCTGAAATAGATGATCTTGTGACTTCCTATCTCATATCAGCCCAAATTGATTTGATGGCATTATTGCTTCCCTCTTTTTTCCTCTTCACAGAAGGTTGCCATTTTTTCTAAAATAGCACCATATGCTGCCCTGTTCTATCCTGTGACCTGTTTTACATGAGGGTAAAGACTGTTTTTCTTTCA
The DNA here is from genome assembly GCF_001458135.2 of Marmota marmota marmota. Lineage (NCBI taxonomy): Eukaryota > Metazoa > Chordata > Mammalia > Rodentia > Sciuridae > Marmota > Marmota marmota. The sequence goes on from NW_026000272.1 coordinate 11,803,076, forward strand.
AGAATCAAGTGCCACTGCATCTCAGCAAAACCCCCTTGATGTAATGAGCACATAATCAATGAAAAATAATCTGCATATGCTTCACAAATAGCAAAGAAATGTTTTAGTAGTTTCCCTTGCCTCAGAATTAATGCTTTAGCATTAACTTTAGTATACTTGATGCTTATGACACATTTCCAAAGGTCCAGCTGGAAGAATATGTTGTAGATACACAGATTCTATTTATTAAATCTTCCAAAAATAGTTTTGCAGGTATCAGTTCACACACTATCCCCTCATCATTCCAATAATCATAGGAAATATGATAGCTGTTCACTGCACTACCACGAAACTAACTTAATTACATAGTCAGATCAAGAATAACTTGAGAGCATAAGAGCCCATGCTCAAACCAAAACCCAGGTAGCTGTGGAATCAACATGATAATTGAAGGAAAATTGACACAGGTTCCAAGGCCTCATGGGACCAAGAAGAGGCAAGACAGCATGGCTTTGTCCCTTCAAATTGGTTATGAGCAAAGGAACTTTAGGCTTAAGTGATAACAGGATTTTGTCTGGAATTGATCTCTTAATACAATGAGATAGAGTTTACTCTCCAAGTCTAGAGAGCTCTGAAGACACTAAAGGAGCAAACCCTAGGGCACAAAGAACCCCTTTCCTACAAATGAATATCTTGGCTGTGTTCACTCACGTCCACGGAGCTCAGTGGACACAAAACGCCCTTGATTTTTAAGTTCAGTGCACACTGAATTTTAAAAAACAACCTAGAAACAAAGAGTGGAATGATGGTGAAGAAGATGGAATAGGGTGAGAAGGGGATAGATTTCTTATACTTCTGTTTCTCTGGATTTCTCAGAACCAAACTAGGTGGTATATGTTGCCTGAATTCTTTGACCCAGACCATTGTTGATTATTGGTAGAGGGAGGTCAGATTGTTTTACTTTTGTCTCTCCCTTTCTCTATTTCTTGGTCCTTCTGCCACTACTTCTTTTAAACAGAGGTAAAATCATTTTTCTTGGCCCCATGTGGGAAAACCTCTTGGTATTTTCTAACTGCCAAGTGTTCTATAACCAACCATCTGTGGAAGAATTTTTTTCTTGTTAATTTTTTTATTAATTTATTCTCTCTCTCTCCCTGCGCCTAGTGATTGAAGATCAATGAACAACTGATTTATCTTGTAACAACTTCCTTTTTCCAGCAGAACTTTATTGCTTGCTTTTAATAATGTTTTCTCCTAAAATCACATAAATGAGGTAATTTCATTGCAACAAAGGAGTAATGTATGTTTTGGGGGCCTGTATAGGTATCAGATATAGCACATGAGGCCTGAATATTCATTTGAAATAACTTTGAGTGTTTTGAGGGCCCTGGCTAACAAGAAAAATCTAAGGTGGGTTTTCATATGATTGCCCTCAAGGGACTGTGCTAGGCAGTTTTCTCCCAATCTGGATAGGGAACTTCATGCCATAGCGAATTTCAGACTCCACTACATCAATCAAACAGATTGTTCTTGTAGTGGTTACTTCCTGGGGAATTCACCAGCTGGGAGATTGTACCATTGAGCCAAAACAGGCCACTGGAACAGCCATACTCTTTACTTATTCATTTATGGAGCCATTTAAGAAGATGCTCTAGGAGCAGCTGCCTGTTTATAAGAGAAGCCTTGGGGGTGTGCTAACTGAGACCTAAATTAGACTAGTAGATGATCAGATGACAAAGAATACAAAAGAGACAGGTGAATCACAGAAGAAGGTGCTGTAAGACTTTCTGTAGGGCTTCCCCACTCTAATTGGAAAAACTTAAGTTTCAGCTACAATGATGTCAAGTGTAAAGCACAGAAAGTATAGACCAAAATGCCTGTGCACACCAACCCTATATTGTTTTATAAATTGGATTTGAATTTGGGGTAGGTGGCCACTTTGCTTTTTAATAAATAAAATATGTGCATGTTTATTTGGATGTCTGTTTCTAAGATTGTCCACAACCATATGTCCACTCGCTTATTATATGCTTCCATAGTGGAGAGTGAGGGATAGTAGTCAAGGATGACTCATTTAGGATAAGATACAGAATGCAGACACAATTCAAACCATGCCATTTTTAAAATTCTAGTGGATGCCTGTATATAAGGTACAAATTCAGCAATGGTGATTTGTGGTAAGGATTTAATGTGCACTCTTTTCATGCATCAACCATTTTTTGATGTTTTTGGATTTTGTTCTTTAGAACTCACTAGTCAACTTTCAA
>NW_026000272.1:11806925-11841452 GCF_001458135.2 Marmota marmota marmota
AAAAAAAAAAAAAAAAAAAAAAAAAAAAAAAAATCGTTTTCCTTAAGGATATAGCCTTAGCCTGGAAGTGGAAATGTAGTTCCATTATCACATGCAATATCATTGCATGACATTGGGTTTAGTTTTTGAAAATATTTTTTAAAAGTTTACGTGTACCCATGTAGCTTAAGACAAAAGTTAGCATTGGCTCTTTGGGGATAAAAACAAATGACCATCTTTAACTGCTCATGCTGCTATGGAATCTGTGGTTGGTAGAGGTATATTTGTATTTGTAGTTCTGACAAGATAATTGATGAACTTCAAGTGATTAATGTTATTTTAATGGTAGGTGCAGCCATGTAGATACCTAACCTGTAAGTCAGTAGGTGGGGCTTATTCATGGTAAACAAGACCCTAGAGAAAATACAGATTCAACAACATTTTTCATCTGTTCCCAAGAATTTGGTAGAACAGTGTCCTGCCCATAGGCAATCCATAATTTTTAACAGTTAATTAGCTTTGTTTTTGCTAAAATTGGTTTTCTATTTTTTTTCTAAAGAATAAGACTTCAGGGGTTGGAGTTGTGGCTCAGAGGTAGAGTGCTTGCCTAGCACGTGCGAGGCCCTGGGTTCAATCCTCAGCACCATATGAAAATGAATAAACAAAAAATGAGGGTGTTGTGTCCAACTACAACTAAAAAATAAATATTTTTTTAAAAAAGAATAAGACTTCATTCAAGGAGAACAATACTTAGAAATCATTTGACCTCAGTTTGGGCATTCAGCTCAAAAGTATACACGGGTGGGCTATGAAACAGCACCATATATAAAAAGGTTCTCTAAGAGTCATTAAATAGAAGAAAGCCAGGTGAGGGGGTGCATGCCTGTCTGTAATCCCAGTGACTTGGGAGGCTGAGGCAGGAGGATCTCAGGTTCATGGCCAGCCTCACCAACTTAGCAAGGCCCTAAGCAACTGAGTGAGACCCTAGCTCAAAATAAAATATAAAAAATGCTGGAATGTGGCTCAGTGATTAAGCACCTCTGGTACCAAAAAAGAAAAAAAAAAAAAAGAAGAGATTCTTTCATTCAAGACTATTGGTATTAGGCCATAGCAGTATATGTAGCTGACACTTTGTTCCTTTCTGCATATAGCAGTTCCCTGGTTAAGATGTTTCACTGTGTTTCCAAGTTAGCATCTCCCAAGCTTTTCTGTTTCCCTGGACATTGTGCCTATTTTCCAAGGTTTAGATGACTCTATCATTTCTTTCATAGTTCAGTAGTACCTACATAGAAGATTAAAAAGGAAGTTGAGCCTCCCCCCTCCCCCTGCTTTGCCACCTCTCCCACAAGCATCATACTTTCATACTGGCATCTGCCAGAAGATTTGCTATTGTTAGAGTCCTGTGCTTCTGGGGACTGGCAATTCAGAATAGCTATTATAGGTCTTGCCATTCACTGCTTCTCTAACAAGCTCCACTGAACTCCTTGCCAGCCAAGAGAGTGCCACAGGACAGTTCTTGTTCTTTTTTGCTGTCAGCACCTCAGCTCTGAGGAGCTGACAGCCTAGAAAAAAGCCTTCTTAGAAAACTTCCCAAGGCAACTCTGCTGTTCTCCTGGCAATGCCTACGTGATCTACATATGATATTTCATCCTATTACCTACATATATGTGTATATAAAGACTTATGCACATTACTGATATATTGTAAGTATAAAGTTAATATTAGCCCTATCTATTTTTATTATTATTGTATTAGGGATTGAAACCAAGTGCCATCTAACACATCCTTTTTTATTTTTTATTTTGAGAGAAGGTCTCACTAAATTGCTGAGGCTGGCCTCCAACTTGTGATCCTCCTGCCTTAGCCTCTGTAGTTGCTGGGATCCCAAGCATATAGTACCATACCCAGCAACCATTTCTGTTATTAAATATCCATTTTATGACTAAGCCTCTCTAGTGGCCCTCAGGATAAAATGGCTGATGCATCAGGGCCTAGTGTGCTCTTAGTAAACAGCAGCAAATTTCCTGACTAGATAGCTCTGTGTTCTCAAGGTCTCCATAGTACATTGGGATTACACCTCCTTCAGGACTCATCTCTGCCAAACAGTATTTGCACATTTATCTCTCCTGTTTCTTTAACTAGGCTATAAATTCTAGAAGGGCAGGAAATGATTATAGCTTGTTCACTACTGTATCTCTAGTGCATAGCATACTGTGTGAGCTTTTCATATGTATAATAGGTGTTCAGTAAGTGTGGAATGACATGTTCTACTATCACAGGGTCTAACTGACTCCTACAGAGTGAGAGTGGACCCCAAAGATGATGTACATTGTTCAGTTATACCCTCTTATGTTGGTTAGCGTAACCAACATAAGTGCTATGAATAGATGCAAACAAAGCCTGACTATTAGTGATTGTGCTCCAGAGATTAACTGTGGGTTGGTTGCAAGATGATAATAACACTATGACATTAATTACAAATCCTTTGATTGGTTAATAAATAATTATACTTTCACCATCATTATGCAGTACCATTATTAATTGGTTAAAATCTGCTTAGGGTAGCAGCCTCTAAAAGGCACATTCCCTCTCATGTAACCAAACCCCACATGCATCAAACCTACCCCGTCAACACATCTTAAGTCTCTCCTACATTTTACTTTCTCCACCTATTATGGATATGTTCATCAAGTCTACCTAATCCCAGATTCTCATTTAGTTTACCAGTTAGTAAAATTCTGAACAGATGGGTTTCTTGCTCCTTTTTATCTCTATTTCTTTAACCATTTTCAAGTAGCTTACTATAGTTACATATATATTTGCATCCATTCATTAATTGAACAATAATCCACTGGTTGCCCTGTACTTGCCAAATGTAGTCCCTGCCTTGTCTGAACTTAACATTCAAATGAAAGAAACAGACACTGAATGGCTAATTACAATTGATGCTTACTCCAGGATCCCTTCTAAAGTAAGATCTGACCACTCCCAAATGAAAACTATCAGGCACAGATTACTGTTAACAAGCAACATTTTAACAGTGTTTTAGATGGGAATATTAACAAAACAACAGTTAGAAAATCCTAGGAACTGGGATGTCGATAAGGAGGAGGTGCACTAGAATGAAACACATTTTTTTTTGGAGGCCACTATCAGAATTTAAGCTCTTGTAATTTATTGCCTGGCAACAGAAGAAGCGACCTCACTCCTCAAAAGCTGAGAAAGAGCAGAGGCGTGGAGAAGCACTTCCAGAGAATTCCTCTGGGGATTTCTCAGCCAGATGTTTAGGAAATATTGTTTAAATTTTTAAAGGTAGAGGATCCTCACGTATGCTCTGAGAATGACTGATTAAGCATAGATTGAAAAATAGACTTTACTGAGGAAAAAAACTGAGTTACAGAATTTCAGAACCTGCCACCATCCCATTTTGAGAACCTAAAGTCTAAATCATCTACTGTGAAGCAGATTTGATGCTGCCTGCAGGTGCTAATAATAGTCCTGCTGTGGTTTATACATGGGGCCCATATGATTTTGTTAGCAGCCACCATTGCGTTGATATTTTAAAATTTTATTTTGGATTAACATGTATTAATTGTACATAGTAATGGAGTTCAGCACGATATTTCAGGAAATGCATACAGCATGCACTGATCAAATCCGGCCTCCCTTTATCCATCACCTCCCCTTTCTAATATCTAGTACTCACTAGCTCTCATATGGTCTTGGTGGGAATGTAAATTAGTATAACCATTATAGAGAACAGTGTAGCCGTCCCTCAAGAAACTAGAAATAGATTAACATATGATTCCACCACCTCACTTCTGGGTATATATCCAGAGAAAATATGTTGATATTTTATTCAGGCAAAAAGTAATTATGTTTTATACAAATGTAAACATCCTAAATTACTGCCATTCATTCCTGGATTTATAAAAATCTGCTTTAGAAAATTTGATTCCTCGTTATAGGCCAGATGGCCCTTTACAATAGCCCTTAACCTATTTTTTCTTGCTGAAAGCCCTCTGAAAATAGTATTATTCCCACTTTAAAGATGAGGAAGCTGAGGCACAGAAGCTATGCTACTTGCCTAAGATTACTGAATTAGTCCTCAATTCTAACTGTTGCTCTTCCATTCACTGACTTTAAAACCTATTGTCTTAACCAGTGTACAAACTTGCTTTAACATAATACTCAAAATGAAGTTCAAGAGTGTACAGTACAGCAGTCTGGAACTGTTTGCCATTAGCCTTTAGTTAGGATTGTTTGAGGGGCATGTTGTTATCCACTGTTCCTTTTCCCAGTGTGCCCAAAATCAGTGAAGTAAGACAGTTGATTGAAATGGGTGTATCTTCAAATAAATGTTTCTGTGACAAGAACTAGAGGGACTAATGGGCTTCTTGCCTTATTCTTATGAAAAAAGTGTCTAGTTCATTAATTTATATCCAAAAGAGACTGTCTTGCAGGGAATTCAGCCAAGTCACTTCATTATATTTAGATCAGGGCTCTGAACCTCTGCTCCTGGCTGACCCATGCCAGGCATTTGGTTATGTCTAGTTACTTCTGAGTCTACTTATCAGCAAGGCACAGTGCCCTGGAATCCTGAAGTGCCTACGAAGTGCACACTTACCTTACATAGCCACAGCCAGTCAATGAGCAGAATAACAGAACATTTTCCATTGCCTGCTGTTAACGAAGTTAAATGTTTATTTTTGTGAAATGTAATTCACAATGTAAACTTTTTTATTTTCCTTATAGTGCTAGAGATCAAATCCGGGGATTCACACTTGATGCTAGGCAAGTGCTATACTCCACTCCCAAATCACTTTTTCTTCTTTCTCCTTCACTCTGATCTCTTTCAAATTAGTCCCTTTTGTAAACAACATCACAATTGTGATCCTGTAGTGACTTTTTTATCCCATGGTATGTAATTAGTAAGTTGTCACATTTCTTTCTTACTTAATGCACCTCTTTCTACCAAAAAAAATTGTTTTGGTAAATTGAAGACAAAACATGGTCCGTGGCAAAGGAAATGTGCTGTGAATCCTACTCTATGTATATTTGCCTGAGATCTCTGTGTCTATACAGAGCAGTTTAAGCACAAGTAATGCCAGGTTTTAAGCCCTACCCCTGAGAAACACTTCAGCATTAAGCACTATGGCTAAGCTCCTCTTGGTGTTTTAATGCTTTAATCTTTAATGTATCTTAATTGAATCATTAAAATTACAGCATTTTCTTTGGAAAGATGTATTCTTTTGTCCTGTACAATGAATAGACATTTCTAATATGTTGAGGAGAGGACTTCACCTTCATCTATTACTGAGGAAAGCCCCTGAAATTTAGTAGCCATCAAAATTTGCTCTTTTCAATGATTAATTACCTGTTGGCACACTTTTCAAAGGTATTCTCTTTAGCTATTTCCTTTCATCTTCTTCTCCCTTTTTTCTGAGTAGCCTTTCATGTTTAGCTCAAAAGAGTATTAGTAAAAGTTTATTTGGTTGCTTTGGATAGAGATGCTGGTTTATAATTATAATGCAATTCATAACCACAGTGAAAATTAAAGCCCTGATAGCTGTACCTCAAAAGGAGCCTAAATATTTTATGATAAATCTAATTATTTAACAACTATGCAGAGACCTTAATAATCTGGAACAATTAGTCCCTTCAATCTGCCAGGCCACCAGGACTTATCCATCTTTTCATTCAGTAAAAATTTTTTGGCATGAATACAGAGAACCAGGCACTGTTCCAAATGCTAGAATATAGCAGTGAACAAAATATGATCCCTGTACTTATGGAGCTTATGTTCTAGAGGGGTAGACAGACATTAGGCAAACAAATGAATATATAGTTTGCTGTGGGGAATAAATCAGCAGGGTTAGGAGAATAGTGCAGGCTGAGAGATGAGGTTCCTCTTTCACACAGGCTGGTCAAGGAAAGCCTCTGTGTTCCTGAGGCATTTGAAGGATGAGAGAGAAAGGTTGATGTGGATATCTGGAGGGAAATATTCCAGGCCTAGGTAACAGCAAGTTCAAAGGTCATGAGATAGGGATATGATTCACATGTTCAGTGGGTAACCTAGGAATCCAGCGTTACTGATGTAACATAAAAAAGAGGGCAAGTAATACCCAAGTGTAGAGAAGTGGCAGCAATCATATCAATGACTTATATATCAAGGCAAGAGCTTGGCTTTAACAGTGATATGGGAAGCTATTGGAGGGTGTTAGTAGAGGAGTGATATTATCAGACTTATATTCCTAATTAATATTTCCCTACAGTTATGGCTAATGTGGTACCAATCTCCAACTAACATAGTCAATTAGAGAATGCTGTCAAGTAATCCACAAACACTTCTCTACATAATCTCAGTGACTTTGCTTTGTTCCAAAGCCACAGAATAAACTTCAGACTTTAACCAAACATCATGAACATTTGCTCTGTGGGTCACAATGGAGTTGGCAAGAAAGTGTAATTAGCTCAGGCTGTCCCACCCATACTGCAATAAGGAAAAAACAAGTACATTCATTTAACTCCACCATCAGCAGTGCAAGAACAACTCCCACTGAAGTGAGTCAGGAGCATCTTCGTAAACCGAGTCAAGCATATTATGCCTTAAATGATGGCCCAGTGTCCTCAAGGAAGTAAAGCACCTTTCTAAGCACCTAATTTACTACTAAGCTGTGCTTTAAGCTTAGGGAAATCGAAGCTATTATTGCTTATTCAAAATACTGTAAGCAACTGTGTCTAAACATTGAGTCTGTTTAGAAGAATAGAGAGTTAATATTGCCAAGAAAGCAACTAATCTACAGTCATTCTCAAGCTGCCTTTGTGTGAATGTCTGTCCTCCAGTGACTGCTGTTTGCACACCCATCTCTTTGCTTTTCTACTGGATTCGCACAAGCAGTTTGATGTTTGCACAGAGTTAAACATCCTGATTCTAAATGGATTCACAGCTGCTTAATTTGTCTACTTCTATTTCATTCTAATTCTAGAAAATTCACAAAGTCTCTAACCACTAAGCTTAGGCTGTGAAGCTCCCCACAAAACTATGAGGCTTGAAAGTTAGTGTTTGCTCAGAATCTTGATATTGTCCTTTTTTTCTGGTCACTTGGCTTATGATTTTCCTATGTCTTTCTCTTCCCTATGATTTTCAACAAATACTCAGTTTTCCTAAACATTCCTTCAGTAGATGTCATTTGCCAAAAATATAACTTCAGTGAAACCAAAGTGTCTGTTGTATGGCCTTGGGAAGTGCACTTTGGACAACTGTCTGAAAAGACACATGCTAATTCCCCAAATGCTGAGCACTATGCTTGCCAGAATCTAGAAACCAGTGCACATGTTTGGCAATCAAGAAATCTTCATTGACTTGAACAAGTAACCTCCCCATACAATGATATACAGAATAGTCAGTCTTTATAAGTCATCCAGGGGTGTTATTGCACATTCTGCAAAAAAAAAAAAAAATCATCATACAAAGATGTTCAGAGAAGTTCTGACCCTCTAGGCAAATCATGCATTGTGATTCTTTACACAAACCAATTCCTTTTGGGGGTCAGAACTTTTGCCTGATTTACATAGGAAACAGTGTAGCATAGCTGGGCTCATCTGAAAATATTTGATTTGAACCTGCACACTTGTCTTCTCTCCTTTTTCTAAACAGTTGGCATTTAAGAGTCAATCAAAGAACAAGTCCATGTCTCCATTCCCTGTTGATAAGTTTCAAAGCAAAGAGAGAATGGATCTATGATGGGATGGGGCAGGGAAGAATTGGGTGTTAAACCCACAAAACCCTCCCCCCTGGAGACATAACTTGGGCAGGAAACAGAAAGAATGTACATCTGGTATAGCCTGATTCCTTCCTAGTAGTCACCTTTCCTTCAACTGACAAAATGTGATTATTTTAGTTGGAAGGCAGCATTGAATCAGTTCTTCCTGAAGCACAGTGAGGAAGTTTTAATTCTGAGGACCATTATCCCTAAAGGGCTACATCCTTCTCTTCCTTGTGGGGAAGAAGTGTTGTGTGCATCCTCCTGATTGTTGAAGGATATAGTAGGCACCATCACATAGCTAGCTATCACATTTATTACATCTGAGAGGTTAAAACGAGAAAGGCAATCTAACTGCTAATGTATGTGATTCCTGAATAGACAATGTGCTTAGAAATTGGTGATGTGATTTATTTTATACTAGTCAGGTACACTTGGAAGAACCGAAGAACCTTTGTATGCAATCAATGAGAGACATAAGACTAAATAACACATATATTGTGAACATTTAAAGTTTTAGTTCCCCTGATTATCTTTAAGGTAATATATACAGCATATTTGCCAGTATAGATTTTTCATCACCAGCCATCTGGTAAAGATTAGTATGAGATAAATAATTTAGCTTCCTTCTGTTCAGATACAATTTCATTACCCTCTTCCTTGATGCTGTGAAAAGTCTTCAAAAATAATCAATTGTTAAGTGCTTTTGCATTCCAGCCAAAGCTGAGCCTGGAGGTTTCTGACATGCTGACGTTTGACTCTTTTTCTCTTTGTGCTTTGAAAAGAAGAGGTGATGATTATTAGCAAGTGTCCCCCAAAGAATTACATGTCTGGTGGCAGCCCTTACATGAGCACAGTGTCTGCTAACTCACAGTGCAGAGTACCAGGATATAGGACAGTTTGGGTGTTCCAGAGGTGTAAATCATTTTTCAGGATAAAAATATAATAAAGCAGAGCATAAGAAAGAAATGTAGGAATGATTAGTTATATATTCCTTGTGGCCCAGTGAGTGTCTCTGTAAACACAGTGAGTATCCCAGCCTCTGAAGCACGGTAAATGGTTTGTTGGAGATATTTTTCCATTCGTGAGAAAAAAAAAATCTCTGCTACTTTTTGCCCTTGCCTTATTTCTCCTTTCTGGCTTGAGTTGAGGAATCTTATGCCGGAGTTGTAAGAGAGCAGGTGCCAGATTGTGGAGGGCCTTGAACGCCAGGCCAGGGAGTTTGCAATTTATCCTATAGGCAGCAGGGAGCCATGAAAAGATTTTGAGCAGGAGGAATGTAAAAAATAGGACTTGATTTGGATGCATGTTTAGTATAAAAGTGCAATGATAAGATATATTAAGGGAGTGTTACGGTTCTGTTCGCAGCATGAATATAACTGGAGGATTCATCTCTACTAGCTGTCTAGTTCAGCTTTTATAGCATGCAAATTTTCAGAGCCAGCTGTATGAGCTTGATGGTAAAAGAACAAAGTAAGAATTGATCATGTGAATGTAATTGTAAAGAGAAGGAATTTTAGTGATCATGATTACTGGTAACAGGAAAATAATCATTTTAAAGAGTGATTGTAGAATTGTTATTTTGTTTGCATTCGACACCACTTCTATGCTATATAATTACCTTAAGTTTTAAGTGCTCCTGCAGGGATAATTTATGCATTTTTTGCTCTTAGTCAGATGCTTTAACAGTCTACACAGTTGAAAATGAAAGCTGAAAATTATTCCAATAGGTAATAGTTGTACAAAGCTTGTGAAGTAGTCATCATTTTTATATAGTCTCAGAGTGTATATTCTATTGTTTCATTGTTGTGTTTTCAACCAAGGTGATACTTAAGTAACAAATATTTGAAAGTTTAAATTGCATATTTTGACAAAGAACCATAATTTTCCTATTTCAAAATTGGATGTCATCAAATGCTTTTAAAAAATATTAACACAAAATATTGCAGCATCTCAGGAAATACAGAAAAAAACATTTAATTTTAGCTAAGCTGCAGAAGCTCAGTTATGAATTATAGCTATCTACTTGTTTGACACAATCCTATAAAGCAGTGTTTTTAAGAATTAAGGCTTCACTGCAGTGCTTTCTACATAACCATAATATAAGGTGCTAATAATAATAAACGGCATCCCAGGTGGTAGCAGTTTGGTCATAAATAGGTAACCATCATCTTGATTACTTCAGGGCAGCTACACAGCTAAGCATTACATGTCCCTTGTGAAAATGTGATTCACTTTATGAGAGTGGTGTTCATATTTCAAAGTGTCTTAATTAACTTTTACAGGACTTCTGTGTATCAATTCTTAGTTTCTCAAGAGACCTGAGTTTCCTTTTTTTTTCTTCCTCCCAGAGATGGATGTACATTGTGCATTGGGATATCTCCCAGAAGAAATAGGGTTACTTCTGTCTCTGGTTCCTGTATACATGCTAACTTCACTAAAAAACATAGCCTGTCTGTGGCAGCCTCTCAGATTTTACTCCAAGTTCTGAGCACAGCCAGGACTGTGGATAAGAAACACATCTTCCCCAACAGAGAGAAAACAACTTATCTTTTCATCTTCCCCACTAACATTTTGGGGGTGCATTCTCAAAGTCCATAGAATTATAGAATTGGAAAAACCAAATCATCACAATTGTTCCTTTCTCTGTTTTTATTTCTCTGTATTCTGTTTCTCCCTGTTTCCATCTCTCTCTTTCACACATGTGCATGCAAATCTACACACATTAAGTCTGGCTAGATTAATGTAGATTTCTCCTTGTATGTGATGCCCACATCTGCACCCAAAAAGACACAAGCTTAGTTTCAGCAAATGTCCTTAAAAACCTATGGGGTAGAGAGAAAGTCACTGAAAAGAAAAACCTAAAATGTGCTGAAGTACAGTTGTAAATATTTTGCAGTAGAAGAATAGACTATTCTTGGAATGATCTAGGAGAATGTTAAGTGGACAGATTTATATAATAAAAATGGAAAGCTGCTGCCTGGTATGGTAGAGGAAGAAGTATCTTGGCTTCTGCTCTGTGTTACAATTTGTCCTTCCCTCTGGAATCCAGGGCCAGTTAAGGCTACTGGGTGCTCAGTGTGTTACTGCCAGGGGAGCATCTTAGAGAGCAGGTTGCCCCAGAATAAGAGCCTCTCAGGGGCCAGTGCCAGCTACCTTAAACAGATTTTATCTTTCTCTAGAAAGAACTGCTTCCCTGCCCTGGATTCATTCTCTAGCAAAAATTGTTAATGCCAGGTTCCAGCGTATTAGCATCTCTGGTTCCATTTCTTTGACGCTAAAAAAAGCTCTTTAGAGAACATTTTTTGAAAAAGAAGAATTACCAAAATTCATTATAATCATTACCTTTGTTATCATCATCATTATTAAACTGTCCCTTATCTGTCACTTGAATGCCATAACATAATGTTCAAGCAGTTGCAGGAAACTTTAAAAGCAGGCACTGCTTAAACATAAGGTACTATTAGGGTTTTCATTATTGTTTTTATTGGTAGCCTACATTATGAAAGTAGAACTAGTGAAACAGTGGATTAGAACAAAGGAAGTGAGATAATAATGTTGTATTTTTGTGGCATAGAAATTAAAATGAGACATGGAAATGTCATTTGGCCCATTAATACTGGATTATCTCAGAGATCCCTTTAATATCATGTGGGCTCACTGATACACATTATAGTAATTCTAGTTTTAGAATCTTAGGATATTTTAGGTCCAAATTGAAAGCTTATGTATTGTTACCCTTGAAAAGGAATTGCAACTGAAAGTAATTCTCACAGGTACAATTAATGTGTAACATTAACCCTTCACAGAAATGGAAAGGTGGTCCTCTACTTCATGTATCTTCATTGACAGCTACTAATTTTTATAGCAGTTCCAAGGTGGGGAGAGGTGGAAGTGAAACTATATTATTCTCATATATCACAAACAGAAAGGCAGGGCAAAGGATCCAGTGGTCACTGAACATTGACACACACACGTTAATCACTTCCCATGCCCTCTCCAGTCCTCCCTCTGAGGCATATGATACTACTTCCCATATTGCAGAGGCAGGATCAGAGCACAATGTAAATTGCCTGGTTTCAAAAAGCTGGAAAGAGGTAGAGTACAGATTCAAACAGATCTCTTCAATAGTTCGAGGGGCAGGGCACACAAATGAGAGGAAGGGCTGAACCTTCATGTTGGAATCATACATTTAGAAAGCAGTTGACATTGAAGCTATTGTCTACACAGTTACTGGTAACTGGGTGAAAAGGTGAACTTGCAATTGAATTTATAAATAAAGGACTTGTTAAGGGTTTCTTTTCTCTGGGTTTTCTTTTTTTCTTTCTACCTATGAGGTGGGGGAACTTCTGTCTCAGACCAAAGGATGTAGATCCATGCTGAAGTGATTACAGAGAGGTGCTGTCAAGATTAAATCAGATCATTATATGCACAAAGGGGTCTGCCAGAGTGCCCAGCATGCAGTAGGCATTCAGTAAGTGGTAGTTGAGAATAAACTATTCCATCAAGGATCTTAAATTAATCAATTGACTTCCTCAATTCAGACTCCTGGAAAGTGACAGCCTAGCATCCTCTCATATAGTTCCTTTCAAGGGGCAGTTGACTATGGAAATGCACTCCCTTTATAAGAAAGATTCCTGTCCTCAGAAGTAATATTCAGAGATCATGCAATATAGCAGTCCAATAATCCTCTGTGACACTCTTCTCATCCTGAGTGTATACATGAGGCCTTTGCCCCTTGTCCTGTGATACCAGGTTTTCTACTTTGCAGTGGAAGCATGCATTACTGATTTCCATTGGAGCTACCAGTCTCTCATTCAGCATTGCTTTTCAGCCTGTACAAAAGAAAGAAGTCTCCTCTGGAAATCTTTGAAAAGGCAGACTCCTAGTTTGTGTAAGTGATATACTTCTACAGAGACAGACCCTATCAAGTTTAATATAACCTCTATCCAATTATGAAACTCAAAGTTTCCTCAAGTATCAAAGCATCCTCTGTACCTATGTTGGTATGATTTTATTTCTTAATTGGTTACCTGTTGTGCCAGAACTTTTCAATTGCTGTAGGAGGAAAGAAGCTTTCTCCTTTACCTGACACTTGGTCAGATCTCTGGGAAAAATTTTCCAGAGTTCCTAGGCTTTCAGTTTTCAGTCAGGTGCCAGCATCAGCTATTTGAAAAGATACAACCTACTAAGCTTGTTCTTCTGCTGCCTCAAAGTACTTCAGATCTCATTTTCTTGCAGATACATTTAGATCACACTCTGAAGTTATTACAGAGAAAAGTACTGCCACAAATTAGAAAGCACCAGGGTAATTAACTCTAGGAACTAGCTAAAAAGATTATTTTGAGAAAAGTTTTCTGATATGTGATCTACCTTCCAAATCATGTAGGTCAGCTCTGCCATTAAAAATGCCAATATGCAGAGCTAATACATATAATAAGCAAAAAAGTTTTAGAAGCTTATTCCCCTTATAGAAGTATTCTTTATTTATAAAAAAAATACTTTTTTCTGCAAATTCGTGTAAACAGTAAGTTGCACTGTGTTTTAAAAAAAATAACTTGATGCTTACACAGTCTCCCTGGAACATAGTTCTTTCTTTAACGTATACATAAAATATTAAAATCACACATATTAGTGGAGTACCATATAATGTTTCAATTCAAGTACACATTGTGTAATGTTTAAATCAGGTTAAACATTATCTATCTCTTCAAGCATCAATTTTATGGAGAAAACATTAAGAACCCTTTCTTCTAGCTTTTTGAAATGTGTAGTTTGTTCCTATCTTTAATCACCCTACTGTAAAATAGCACACCAGAATTTCTTTCTCCTATGTCATTGTAATTTAGTGCCCATTGATCAATGTTTCATCACTCCCCCTGCCTTCTGCTTTGCCCACAATTCCACTAGTAGCCATTCCCTTCTAGTAGCCACCATACCACTCTCAACTTCTATGAGGTCTATGTTTTTAACATTCCACATGAGTGAGATAATATGGTACTTGTCTTTTTGTGCTTGGCTTATTTCACTTAACGTAGTGATCTGCACTTGCATCCATGTTGTTGCAACTGGCAGGGTTTCATGGTTTATGGCAAAATGGTCTTTCTTTGTGTATATGTGCCAAATTGTCTTTATCCATTCATCATTTGATGGACACTAAGATTATTCCCATTTACTGGTTAATGTGAATATTGCTGCAATCAATGTGGGAGGGCAGACCTCTCTTTGACATGCTGGTTTTATTTCCTTTGGGTACATACCCAGTAGTGGGATTGCTGGGTCATATGGTAGATCAATTTTTATTTTTTTGAGGAATTTCCTTACTGTTTTCTATGGTGGCTCTATTAATTTACATTGCTATCACAGTGTGCAAGATTTGCCTTTTCTCTACCTCCTCACAAGTACTTGTTTTTTGTCTTTTCAATAGAAGCCATTCTTACTAAAATGAGGTGATATTTCATAGTGGTTTGGGTTTGCATTTTCTTGATGATTAATAATGTCGAGACTTTTTTCATATACCAATTGGCCATTTATTTATATGTCTTCTTTTGAGAAATGGCTATTCATGTCTATTGCCCATTTAGAAATTGGTTACTTGGTTTTTGCTATTGAGTTTTTGGAGCTCCTTACATATTCTGGAATCACTTCCTTGTCAGATATATAGTTTGCAAATATTTTTCCTACTCCGTAGGCTGTTTCTTCATTCTGATGATTGCTTTCTTTGTTGTGCAGAAACTTTAGTTTGATGGAATCCCATTTTTCTATTTTTGCTTTTACTTTCTTTGCTTTTGGGGTCTTATAAAATAAAATCCTTGGCCATTCCCATCTCCTAAATATTTCCATTATGTTTTCTTCTAGTGGTTTCATAATTTCAGGTCTTTTATTTAATTATTTAATCCATTTGAGTTGATTTTTGTTACTGGTGAGGGAGTATAGTTTCTTTCTTCTATATGAATATCCAATTTTCCCAGCACTCTTTATTGAAAAGGATGGCCTTTTTCAATGTACGTTCTTAGACCCTTTGTCAAAAATAAATTGGCCATCGATGGCTGTGTTTACTTCTAGGCTCTCTATTCAGAATACCATTGGCATTTTGATAGAGTTTTCATAAATGTATAGATCATTTTAGGGGACATTGAATTCTTTTTCATATAATTCACTATTAGTGAACAGTAATGCTACTGACTCCTGTATGTTGATTTTATATCTTACAAGATTGCTGCATTCATTTATTAGTCTACCATTTTTGTGGAATCTTTGGAATATTCTATCTGTAGAATCGTATTATCTGCAAAAGTGATGGTTTTGTTTCTTCATTTCCAATTTGGATGACCTTTATTTCTTTCTCTCGCCTTATTGCTTTGGCTAGGAGTTCCAATTCTCTTTTGAACAAAAGTGATGAAAGTGGGCATCCTGTCTTGATCCAGATCTTAGAAAGCTTTTAGTTTTTCCCGTTCAGCATAATGTTAGCTGTTGGCTTATTATATATGGCCTTTATTTTATTGCATAGGCTCCTTCTATACCTAATTTTTTCAGGGTTTTTAAAATCATGAGATGTTATATTTAATCAAATGAATTTTCTGCATCTTTTGAGATCATCATATGTTTTTTGTCCTTCATTCTGTTGCTGTGGTTTATCAAGATTATTGATTTGCATATGTTGAACCATGTTTGCATCCCTGGGATGAATTTCATTTGATCATGGTGAGCATCTATTTAATGTATTGTTGGATTCTGTTTGTTAGCATTTTGTTGAGGATTTTTACATCTGTATCCATCAACCATATTGGATAGTAGTTTTCTTTCTTGTTGTGTCCTTGTCTGTTTCTGATATTAGGGTAATGCTAGCCTCATAGAATGTGTTTGGAGGAATTTTTCCCCTTCAATTTTTTGGAATGATTTAAGAAGATTGTTATTAGATCTACAAGTGTTTGATAGAACTCATCAGTGAAGCCATCTGGTCCTGAGCTTTTCCTTGATGAGATACTTTTTATTACTGATTCAGTCTTACTTATTATTGGTCAATTCAGGTTTTCTATTTATTCATGATTCAGTCTTGATAAGGTGTATACATCCCAGAATTTGTCCAGTTCTTCTAGGTTACTAAGCTTGTTGGCATGCAATTATTCATAAAAATCTAATGATTATCTGTATTTCTGTGTTGTCAATATAATATCCTCTTATTCATTTCTGATCTTATTGATTTAAGGCTTCTCTTTTAGGATAGATAAGGGTTCATCAGTTTCATGTTTTCTTTCAAAGAACTAGCTCTTCAATTCATTAATCTTTTGTGATTTTTAGTCTCTTTCATTTATTTCTGCTCTAATTTTTATTATTTCTTTCTTTCTGTTAATTTGGGGTTTGGTTTGTTTTAGTTTCTGGAACATATTTCATGTAAAATCATGTATTTCTTCTGCCACCTAATTGGATTGCCTAAACAATCTGTATTCTTCCAGAAAGTATGGATAGACTAACTTGCCTTGTGCCAATCACACAGCTTGAAGATATGTGGGCCATCCCTTTTTGTTACAAATATCAGCAAGCTACTTCCATTTCATACTGCACTTGCTGACCAGCTGACCAGGCTTAGAGCTAATGAGGCCTTTGGATATTTTATATATATCTTTATTTTATTTATTTATTTTTATGTGGTGCTGAGGATCAAACCCAGGGCCTTGCACGTGCTAGGTGGGTGCTCTACCACTGAGCCACAACCCCAGCTTCTGGATCATATATTTTATGTCATGACAAAATAACCCTTTTAGCTCTGTAAAGCATGTATGATTTTTGTTTATTCTGTTTTCTAGCTTATTTCAGTGTGTTTATGAAAAGAAATTGCTTTTAAAAATTTGACAGACTGGATAATCTAACACATGGCCCCGTTTTACAGAAATATATAAAAATCCCAAACTATCCATTACAAAGGTCTAAATGACCTCTGGGGCTAAACTATCATGCTCTAATTCTGTTTTCAACAGACCATGGGTTGTGACAGGCACTTCAATAGTTTATTTATTTTTGTTCATAAAGAACTAAGAGAATACAGCAATACTGTTTTGGCATATTTTATGGGCTCAACTTAAAGTAAATTAAAATGTCTATGAAATATCTTGGAATATAAAAACACTACTAAGAAATTCCAACGTAACAATGAGGAAAAATTGCCCCATATGCATATTGTTAATTATAATTTGCACTTACTCTCAAGTGCCTGCTAATTACTATGTGTACCTTTTAAGTCATTTTGCAGCAGGATATTTCATGAAGCCCATTTTAAATACCTCATTTCTTTAGTGTTGTGGCTTGAAGCACTGCAGCCATTTCAGCCTACTGCAGACAGAAATGAAAAATGAAACAAGACAAAACTGTTTTCTGGGAAGCAAGCTTGGAGGAGAACACTAAACACCAAGTGTAATTCATGTGCAGTCCTAATTTTTGGCAGAATTTATATTCTTCCATGTTAATAAAATGTATACAGGCAGACTTTTTTTTTTGTAAATTGATTCCATAGTAAAAAGAGCATTGCAAACAAAAGAGATTTTATTTATTTTGTCCTGGTTTTCTGGGCATGTATTATAAGAAGTAATCCTACATTTCATGTTTATGGAGCTTTTTATTTTCAGAGATTCTTTCACTATATCATTTCATTGGATACTTATACAAAAACCCAATAAGGTGAGCAGGACTGGTAGACTTTTTTTAACATTTTACAAAAAGCAGATGAGTAAAATTTACTTTAAATATTTGCATATCCAAAAACCAAGAGTATATATTTGTGCCTGTGTCTTGATTATGAGGGGGTGTCTTTATTCTTGCTTGCTGCTTAAGCATTAGAAAACAATGCTTTATTATTCTCTTTTCTTCTTCCTTCTCTTCCTCCCTCCCTCCCTCCATTCTTTTCCTTTAAAACAAAAATATTGAATTTATCTCTAGGCCACTTTCCTTCTTTTATTACCTATTCTTTCTGCCCTGGCAGGCAAGCTCTGTCCTTTAAAATAGCTTTTTCTATTCATTTGGAAAATTATAATGCCATATTTTACCTTTTTTTTGATTTATACTATTAGCTATGCTTCATAGTGTGCGCTGCCCACAAGTATCTCATAATCTATGAATAAACCATGCACTTTTATCATGAATTAACAATTTTGCTTAGCTATAGTGTACTGGGTAAGTACTGATTCTCTCTTCCCTAACCTATCCCTTCCCATTCCTTGAACTCAATGATAATGAAGTTCATTCACATCAAATACACCCTGGGACAGAACATGAAAGCCCTGCATTTAATAATTAGTCCTAGATTTTGAGATCACTGATGGAGGACAAGCCTATACAGAGAATATAGGTAGCTACATTGTCACCCCATGGGTCTGATTTATGTTTCAAAATTCCATTTATTTATTTTTTTACAGAGTTGAAAATCTGATTTTAATCTGCGTATGATTTTCATTAACCTGGGGAATAATTGACACACACAAGTCAAACCTCCTTAAATAACCTGCTCACTTTAAATATAGAAAATTAATCATCATCAGAACATGTATCAGAATTAGAAGAGTGACCCTTGCTATTGGCAGTAATTCTCTAATTAATTGGACGATAAGGCCATTGGAAGAGAGAAGGTGAAGGGAGGGAAGTGGGAGCATTGAAGGGAAATGTAGAATAATTAAAATGAAGAACCTGCTGGAAACAGGAAATCATGTATTTCTAGGTTCATTATCAGAGTTTGTTAATGCTCACTCATACATCTATAAAATATTTTGTTTTCCATTTTCTGTGGTGCCTGCCTTAAAAATGTTGCATGTGCATTAAATAAAGTGTTTTGAAAAGCATTCATCTGTACCAGGATGTATGCACTTAGCATAGCATACACATATGTGAAAAGTGATTAATGTGTAATACTGTTATCACAGGCTTTCCCCTACTGTCTAGAAGCTTAGTGTTGCCATTTTGTGTATGGACCACTTGAATAGACTCTTGCTCTCTCTAGATCCAAGAGAATCAGTGCAGCTCATTTAAAAAATATTTCTTCTGGGGAAAAATATGTTAAAAGGAAACATTTACAGTCTACACAGCCATTCTCAAAGCTTCCCATCCTGCTGAGAAACAGATTTAAATGAAATTCTGGTACCTAGTAGTGGTGTCATAGCTGAAAATACAAGACCAGGGAAAAAAGGATGAAAATCTATTGTTAAGGCCTATGTTTACAAAATCACATACTTTAATCAGGAAGGTATTTAGCTTGGGTGAGTATCGTTTAATATTGGAGTTGTATTTAAGGACTGAGATAATATAAATGATATACAGATATATTCTAACTCTGGTGTTTTGGGTTATAGTTGCTGAGGGTGTAGCTACACACCCTCTGGCTGAGTGACATGGCCCTTGCTTGGCTCCCTTCAGGGAAGCCACCTTCACAGCCCATGCTTTTGACTTTCTCCAGTTGCAGCAGGCCAAAGATAACTGTGCTCCCCACATCTTACTCTCAGTGCTTGGGGCAACCCAGGGCTGTATTGCTTTTTCTGACTGTAATAGAGAATAGCCCTTTGTGCTCAGGTGAATATGTTCCTGACACACCATTGACTGTTGGGGTTATTTGCACACAGGCCACATTACTGATTATGCTAATGCCTTCTTCACTTAACTCTCATAGTCTGTGTGGAGGTCTGATCTGCCCTAGAAGAGCAGCTGACGTTAACATCTGTGGCTGTAAAAATTCTCAATATGTTCTATTGATGTGTTCTATTGACATAGCAGGGTTGCAAATTGTTCCCCTTTAATAGTGTGAGCAAATTGGCAAAATAGCAGTGTTATATTTTACTCCTGGGTCCACGTGTTCCCGAACCGTAGACTCCTCATTCCTTACTCAAAATATGATAATTATAACTAGCTGGTATAGATTCCATAGATAAAAGTTTCAATATTCACTAAAAAAGCAAACAAACCTTGAAGTTTAAGGGAAATAGAGTAGAGACAATTATATAGAGGAAAGATATTAGAGACAAATCAATTATTCCGTGAATTAAGAAGATGTTATTTCTCCCATACAGATATGCAAGGGCAGTAAATAACTTTTAAGAGAAAATTGTGTAGAAAAAGTTATAAAGCACCTTTCCTTTTTGCCCATGACAAGTAATTTCTTAGTGATTATGCAGGGAATATGGGACATTTTATTTACCTCACTTATTCATTCTAATAGGACATATTTATCTAGTGCCTATTAATTCCGGAACACAGTGATTACTTTCTTCATTCAGTCCTTCATATGTGACCACTAGGGTTCTTTCTTTCAGGGTGCTAGTGAGCATCTCCAAATCAATCAAAGTAGGTTGGTTCCTGGCATATATCTATTTAGTCTCCCCTGAATAGGACCTTTCTGGCTTGTGTCAAATTGAATTTTTATTGTTTATAGGGATCACTGCTAAGATATAAAGAGGTACGGTTGCACCCTGTCTCCTTTGGGGGACCTTTCTGTGTAGGGTGGGATGCTCACATTTTCCACATTTGATAAAAATCAAACCTCTTCTGCCTACTCATTCTCACACTGGATGAAATGACAATTGTCACACATAGAGAACAGAACACTCCTTTGGTTGCTTCAACATTCTTTTTTTGGCCTCATTTTCCTCTCTCTCTCTCTTTCTCTCTCTACTGAGCTTTTGAGTCCAAATTTAGCGAGGATGACTAAGAAATTTCCAGGATGTGACAGAGCATTCAGTTCATTGAATCCTTCCTTGCCATTTTCCAATAGTTGTAACAATTGCCAAGTTTTCCTCCTAATATTGTAGGTGCCATGTTATTCTTATCAGATATTAAATCACACATGTGGGATCTGCCTGTGCAATGACAGCCTGCTTCTACAGACAGCTGGTTTTATTCTATGGCATTAAGGAAATCCCTGCAGACATTTTACTGGTTGACACATCGGAGTCCTGGAATTTCCAATATTTAAATATGACTCTCTGAAATTCAAATTCTATCAACAGTAATTGAGTGGTCTAATAATCAACTGGTCTGCCATGAGCTAGACAGTAGGATCTGTCATTTTTGAGGGGAGAAGATAGATTTGGAAATAAGATGAGTTCCCCGTCATCTGTAGCTAATCATGCACATGTTTGAGTCTCAGAGCCATGTAGTCATATAGATAGAGTTTATGGGAGCCCAGGTACAGATGTAATCAGCTCTGATTGGGACAGAGTATATATGATTCCAAATTAGTCGTATTTGAGCAAGGCCTTGAATGATGAGAGGAAACCAGTAGAGAGAAAAGAGGAATGACCTTCCAAATAAAGGAAATGAATAGCATCTGGAGAAACACATATGGTTCTCTGGTGGAAGACGCTGGAAGGCATGATGGTGACTGAATAGTGGAGGATTTTAAATGCCACACTGAGTTGTTTGTCATTTGTACTATAGGCGTAGTGAAATCATCAAAATTTCCTGAGGAAGGGAACTTTGCTATAGGAAGACAAATCTGCCAGCAGAGGAAAGGCCAGTTAGGAGATTCTTACAACAGTCCAATAAAGAGATTACAAAGGCATAAACTAGAGCAGTGGCAATGAGGAAGTGAAAGTCATGGATCATGGATTGGAGAGTATGTAAATGAATGTAAAGCTTTTAGTGTAAGCAACTACCAACAGATGATTCCAATTACTAAGAGAGGAAATTTAGGGAAAGTGTAGGGAGAGTAAGTGTGACACAGTACTTTAAGTATTGTTCCTTTTCTTCTGCATTGAATTCCTACCCATCCTTCAAGGCTCAAATGAAATGACACCTTCTCTGTGAAGTTCTCCCAGGTCCCCCGGTCAGAATTAAGTCTGACTTCCTCTGTTCTCATACAATACTTATTTGATGCTTCCCTTTTGTTCTTAGGGCAGCATATCTTGTGTGTAAGTCATTTGGGTACATGCCTGACTCCTGCAAATTCATAATAAGCCATCTGGCAGGACATATTATTTACCTATGAATTTTTAGCACCACCTAAACACATGGATTATTAGAAAATGTGCATGAAATGAATGAATGAATGCTGCTATTACACAAAATGTTAAAATGTAGTTCTTTTTGAGGATCTAGCTTAGAACACAGTTATAATCTCATCTCATCATTCTGTGGTCAGCTATACATGGTTCATGAGGCTAAATGGTACCTCCCACCTTGATGATATGTTTTTCCAGCAATTTTATTTTTAAATGCTTTCTGACTCTTTATGAAAGCACAGTCCACACTGTCCAAGGATGGCAACTTTTTTAGAAATTATTTAATTCCCAACAAATTTCAGCTGTGTTCTATGCAGTTGGCCTCACCACTAGACAAAATGAGACTTCTAGTCAGATTTCTTTGTAGACATACCTTGGCTTTCCTTATGTCAAGAAATCCTACAAAGAGTTTTCACTCTATATACAAGAGTTCTTGTATATAGAACTCTTCAGTTCCTACCATGTGACAGCTGCCCTAGAAGTACCTTTCTTCTTGAGTAGGTTGAATTTGTATGAGTCCTCTGAGGATCTGTCAAGTACGTACCTAGGCTGCAATGTCCCACCCCTTCAGGATACTGAAATTCATGCAGTCTGGAGGCCCAGTGGGGGAGAATAAGACTGATAACTGAATGAAATAGGGTTTGTGAATTCCAAGGAAAAAAAGAGGAAAGAAAATTGCTTTGGTACTTAACTTTTAGAGAAAAGCTGAGGAATGTGCCCCTCTTTGCTGAAGTGACTTAAATGTACTTCAGATGTACTTGCTCAACTAGTGTACAATTGCTTACAATGATATGGGGCTGGGGTTGTGGCTCAGTGGTAAAGCACTTGCCTAGTACGTGTGAGGCACTGGGTTCAATTCTCAGCACCACATAGAAATAAGTGAATAAAATAAAGGTCCATCAACAACTAAAAAAAATATTTTTAAAAAATGATACCTAATAAGAAAATGAAGGAAGGAGGACTATAGAGGCGATGTTTACAAAAAAGATAGAGGCTTACAATCCAAGGTTTAAAAATTTGGTGGTATTATCAGCAGTTATTCCTGATATCATCTAAAATATTAGCAAAAATCTGATAGCACTCCATTGGTATGTGTATCACAGGTAGCTCAGTTGGCATTTTCCTCATTATCTTACATTCTCAGTGAACACTTTGCTACTCTCTGAATTACTTACAGATTAAAAGCTGCTTTTCATTTATTAAATTTAGAAATGGTCATTTGTAATGGCTGTTTATTGTATGCATGCATGTGTACATGGGTACACATACACTAAAAAAGAGGCTATTTTTTGGTTTCTTTTTTTTTTCCTACCTGATAAGTTCTTGTGGCTTTGTACGGCCCAGTCCAAAGAAAACATGGCCAAGTACATGACAGAAAATCGCATTCCAGGGTTCAGAGTCTCCTGGGTTGCTCTCTCATGTCTGCTTGTAGAATTACTATAAATTCCTTGCTTCTATATTGATCTGCTTGTAAATGTACTATAAGGCAAGGATGGGGTGGGGGGATTTTTTTTTTCTTTTTAAAGTCAAGGTCCAATGATCTAAAAAATCAATTTAGTTTGTCTTAAAGTAAAAGGTAGCCTTTTTTGTAGCATCCTTTTAGAAATATAGGCAGTCAGCATTGTAACACAGGTTTCTGCCTCAGGCAACTGACAACCATAGTGTATAATAACTTGAGAATCCATGAAAATTAAGTACAAATACTGAGTGTTTATTTTCTCATATTTATTCTTGAACGGAGCAAAGCTCCACAGTATAGCTTTATATTGGTCGTTTCAAAATTTGGCTCTTTTATTTGTCCAATATATTATACTTACATGGTTACTTCTCATTTCCCCATTACCTATTACAAAGAGAACTAATCATTGATCAGTAGCACTTTCACTTAGGTCTTTTCCTAAAGCATCATGTGAAATGTTATTTATAGTCTATTGGTTTCCACTGATAATAGTTTATGCTACTAAAATAGACAGCAGTCATACAAGCTTTAACAAAGTATGTCCTAAACCCCTGAAAGGTGATTCAAGTTATTCTACATGAAATTCATAGCTACAAATATTGAGATTTTGGTTATTTACTTTTGTTGCAGGAACATTTCACACCTGAGTGCAAATTCAAAGAATCGGTGTTTGAAAATTATTATGTGACCTATTCGTCGATGATATACCGTCAGCAGCAGTCAGGCCGAGGGTGGTATCTGGGTCTGAACAAAGAAGGAGAGATCATGAAAGGCAACCATGTGAAGAAGAACAAGCCTGCAGCTCATTTTCTGCCCAAACCACTAAAAGGTAAAGTTGATATTGTAGGAACTATGGGTTATAGTACAAAAAATATTAATTTAACTTGATTCTTTATTATACTTTTGAAAGTTTGATAAAAACTTTGAGAAATTTTTTATGTTAAGGCATTTATACATAGAGTTACATTTAATAGTACTCAAAACATTAGGACAATGATGAAAAAGTCACAAAAATATTAAGGCAATGTTAGGTAGTCTCCTGATTTTTTCCATTGTACATCTACATCAGTAACTCCTAGTAGAAGTAGCTATATTGCTAACTCAGGAAAGTTAAGAGCCCCAAATTATACCAAAAGGGTAACTACAAAGAAACATAGATGTTAAAAATGTGCACATACTTAACACTTATCAGATATCTCCTGAGGGTCCTTTCTAAGACCCAACAATATGGTCCCAAGAATTTTCACTCATAGATTTGTTTCCAGTCATTACTAGCAGATTAATAGCAAATTGGAAAGGCAAAAGTTAGGAATTGGCTATGGAACACAGGGATACTAGAAGTAGTGAGATATGTTAAAGAAGGCATAGAAAATGCAGATCAAAGAGAAGATTTCAAAGAAGTTATCCAGACTGGGATTAGAATAAGAATTTAAAGTAGGGGCACAATGATGCCACCCCCATTGAAATCAGCATATCATTATGTTTTACAACACATTTTCTGGAGCCAGACTTCCTGGGTACAAGTCTTGGCTTTACTTTTACTAACTAATGGTCTTAAAAAGGTTATTTATCAGTGTGTACCTCAAGTTCATCTGTAAAGTATGAGTAAGAGTATTTATGCCATAGGAATCTTACCTAGATTAAATGAGATAATTCATGTGAAGAATTCAGAACAGCATCTAGCATGTCATGTTTTACAAGTATAAGCTAGTACTGCTATTTACAATCCAACAGTAGCAATTGCTACCATTTACTGCACCAAGAAATATGGTAATAGACTCTTGGAGAATTTCATTCTAAGTATGATAGAAATCGGTATTTTAAGATGTTTTAAACTTTAATATTTGGCTTGCACAGTATGCTGTAGATCATATTTAAACTTCTAAGAGCTTTATTAAATGCATTTTTCATCAATCCTCTCATATATAAACATAAGTGATAGAAGTTAGGCATTAAAATTCTTGACACACTACTGCATCAAGACCAGATTTCGCTTCATCTGATCGCATCCACTCTGTAATGAGGACTTGAAACCAGCATTTTTCATGTTTGGCCAGAAGAACAGTTGGCCAATGTGGAGTGATATGCCCAGTTTTTTTGTTTTTGTTTTTTTTTCCCCCCTTTTTTTTAGTTATTTCTGTATTGACAAATGAAACTGTATATATTTTTCATGGACAAGATATTTTGAAATGTATCCATTGTGGAATAACTATATTTAGCTAATTAGCGTATCTATTGCCTTGCATAGCATGCATATTCTTTTTGTGGTGAGAACACTTAACATCTATTCTCTTAGCAATTTTCAAAGCTACAATACATTGATGTGCTGATTTGAAGGCCTTTTACATGATCTTTATGTGCATTTCAGTGGCCATGTACAAGGAGCCATCGCTGCATGATCTCACGGAGTTCTCTCGATCTGGAAGTGGGACCCCAACCAAGAGCAGAAGTGTCTCCGGAGTGCTGAACGGAGGCAAATCCATGAGCCACAATGAATCAACGTAGCCAGTGAGGGCAAAACAAGGGCTCTGTAACAGAACCTTACCTCCAGGTGCTGTTGAATTCTTCTAGCAGTCCTTCACCCAAAAGTTCAAATTTGTCAGTGACATTTACCGAACAAACAGGCAGAGTTCACTATTCTATCTGCCATTAGACCTTCTAATCATCCATACTAAAGCCCCGTAATTGAGATAAAGCTTGTGCAAAAGAATGCCAAGCATTATCAATGAACTAAACCTGGGAGAAGGACTGCCAAATTTTCTCACAATCTCACGTATACGTTGGGGATGACAACCAAAAATATTTCACAGCACTAACGCTGATCAAAATTTGCTCTCCAACCAAGAAAATTTAAAAGACCACAATTGTTCTTCAAAAACAAAACAAAACAAAATTAACCGCTTAAATGTTTTGTAGGGGCAAACAAAATTATGTGAACAGTGTTGTTTTCTTGGCTTAATGTTTTCTATCTATGCTTCATTCAACTGTACTCTTTACTTTCATATAGCGCAACTTTATGGTTTCTGAATTCAATGGTTCTATTGACTCTGTGTCACCTAATCCAAATCAACCAAATTCAGGGTTGAATCTGAATTGGCATCTCAGGCTCAAGGTAACAGTATTCTTGTGATTTTACCAATTATTTTATTTAGATTTGTAGTATTCTGGTCAAGTTCTTGTGCTGTACTTTGTGAGTAGAAATTAAGTTATATTGTCAACCCTGGTCAGTAAAGATAACTTTAAAAAAAAGAATATCCTTAAGTGTAGATTTCTCTTAATTCCATTTGTGTATCATGTTAAACTATTGTTGTGGCTTCTTGTGTAAGACAGGAACTGTGGAAATGTGATGTTGTCTTTTGTGTTGTTAACATAAGAAAAGTCTTCTCTGTATATGTACAAGTCCTCCTGTCATTGTATTTGGCACGTGAATATTGTGAACAAGGAAATGTTAAGACTGGTTACCCCTAAACAACATATATTATACCTGCTACTGGAAAAGTGTTTAAGACTTAGCTAGGTTTCCATTTAGATCTTCATATCTGTTGCATGGAAGAAAGTTGGAATCTTGGCATAGAGTTGCATGATATGTAAGATTTTGTGCATTAATAATTGTTAAAATCTGTGTTCCAAAAGTGAACATAGCATGTACAGGCAGTTTTCTGTCCTGTGCACAAAAAGTAAAAAAAAAGTTGTTTAATATTTGTTGTTGTATACCCAAATACGCACCGAATAAACTCTTTATATTCATTCAAAGAAGATTATCCTTCAACATATATTTATTGAGTATCCATTAGGTGTCATTAACTATATTAGAAATGGGAGTTAAACACTGAATTATGTAGATAAATTCAATGTCCTCAGATAATCTACAGTCTAGACATTCATATTAACAGGTTCAATCTTTCAAGTACATTTATTGGACTTACTTAGAGTTCATATTGGTACAAGGAAATCTCATTCCCATTCAGCAATCAAATTACACAAAAGAGATCTGTGCTCTAGTAGTCTTTCTACCATTTACAGTGTCATATCCCCTGTCTGTTTCTCAGTTCTCACCTCTGTAGAGGGAATACACAGGACTAAATATCTGAAGTTCTTCTCATCTCTGAGAGCTGAAGGAAAACATTGTTTGGTGTTGATCTCTTTCACCTCATTCCCACAAGCTGCCATTGCCTGACCATGAATTCTTTGGGAATTATCGATATATGAAGGTGTTTCAGTCAGCTTTTTCACTGCTATGACTAAAGGACCTGACCAAAACAATCGTAGAGGGGGAAAAGTTATTTGGAGGCTCACAGTTTCAGAAGTCTCAGTCCATAGATGACAGGCTCCATTCCTTGGGGCTCAAGGTGAGGCAGGACATCATGGTGGAAGAGTGGGGCAGAGGGAAGCAGCTCACATCATGGTGATCAAGAAGCAGAGAGAGAGAGACTGCACCCTCCAGATACAAAATATATACCCAAAGCCATGCTCCAATTCCCCCCTCCTCCAGCCACACCCTACCACTTCAGTTACCACTCAGTTAATCCCTCCCTATCAGGGGATTAAATCAATGATTGGGATAAGGCTTTCACAACCCAGTCCTTTCTCCTCTGAACCTTCTTACACATTGTCTCACATGTGAGCTTTTAGAAGACACCTCACATCCAAACCATGACAGAAGGGAAGAATAGTAGACCAGATAAAACATAATTGTGTTCAGGGCATACACAAAATAGTAACTGTGGCCCAAGCAGCATTGTTTTGCAAGGCCAGGGGGCTGCCCATTCCCAAGATGTACATTCAGCACAAACTCCCAACCCAATCCAGCCCAGCCTAGCCCAGTGACCTGGAGATTCCATTTTAAGTCCTACTCATCCTGACTTAGCTCTAAAGCACACCTGTATTTAGTGAGGCTGCCTATATTGGACTCAGAAACCTTTGCCACATGATAGAAACACCAGTAGCCTCTCACTTGTTCCCCATTCCCCCTTTACGTCTTAATAATTTTCAACCAATAAAACAGCACACCATCAAGAACTTTAAGATTTCTTTATTGACTACTATGAGGTTGCTGGTTTTGCTCTTTCGTTGCTCAGGAAAACTGTAGGCATGCTGGTAATTAGCAAGTTAGCACTTCGGTGTCTCAGGGAAACCTGACATAAATAGGAAAGAATGAAAATATCGAAGAATACTTTGTTCCTAGTATTCTTTTTAAGCTGCCTCAAGTTGTTTTTAAAAGAAGGAGGTACTTAAACAAATCAATAAAAATTTCTCAAAGAAACTTATCTGTAAGTGATGACACCACTTTCACACACCTCCCTTGGTCACACACATGCACACATCATGGCAGAAAATATTAGTCCTACCATATCCTTGGTGAAAGACAAAAGATTCTGTAGTCAAATAGTTTTGGAAAACACTACAATATCACCTGGAAGATTTATAAGACTCAGATTGCTGGACTGACTTCCAGAGCTTCTGATTGAGTAGGTCTGACATGGGCCCAAGACTTAGCATTTCTAACAAGTTCCCAGGTGATGCTGAGACTGTTGATCCTGAGGAACCACACTTTGACAACCATTGGCATACACTCTTCCCTTCCTCAGATTTAAAGTGTACATTAAAACTGGGCATGGTGGTTCATGCCTGGGATCCTAGCAACTTTAGAGGCTAGGATCTTTAATTAAGTCATAGGATCACAAGTTCCAGGGCAGCCTGTGCAATTGAGCAAGACCTTGTCTTAAAACAAACAAACAAAAAAGACAGGAGATATTGAAGACCTAGTAAGAAAAAAAGTAAACTTTCTTGTAAAAATGAAGTGTGCATTAGCACATATTCTGAGGGAGAAAAAACATGTTGAAGAGCTCTGCTTAACTTGGTGAAATGCTGAGATAAACAAATCTGTACATAAAGCTATATAAGGATTGGGCATACACAGTACCAATTAACACTGGAGTGCAGACTTCAAAACCTTTGTGGGTATCTGAACTACCTATGGTCATTTTAATTTTTCTGCATTTTTATGCTTGGGTGGAAATCTCCTGAATATGATTTCTACCAAAGCTTGAAAACAATTGTTCTGTGGCATAGCACTTGACCACACATTATAAAGAATATCCATGTCTCTACCAGCAGTCACTTCAAAACAACATACACTTTTTCTATTCTGTTTCTCAAAATACCTCCAACCTCTATTCAAAGCCACTTCTACATTTTAAGTATTGATTACAGCAGGATCCTATTGCTGCCACAAAAAAATCTATACAAGGATATGGCAGTGCCATAATACATGATCATTTCCAATTACAGAAACAACTTGTGAATTGTAGTTAGGAAAGGCCACTAGGACTCCATATTTACAAGGACAGCATGACATGCTTTCACTGTTCTGTCCACAAAGATGTGGTCCGTGGTTTGACTTCATGCATTTAGCTACCTTAGAATGAAAACACCTAGCTGCCATGCTCTGACCCTAGGCATTCCCCGTCTCTTTAATAAGACTGCTACAAGCTATTGTATACTCAAAAATATATGTCTCTAAATTTGGACTGTTCTTTATGAGAGAGAGAGAGAGAGAGAGAGAGAGAGAGAGAGAGAGAGAAAGGAAGGAAGGAAGGAGAAAGAAAGAGTTCCACCTTAAATGTAAAAGCACTGGGGAATAATTCTTTCCTGAACCACATCCTGGGTCATTTTAATCTCTAAACACCATACCATTATTTAGAGTTTGATTTGGATTTGTTGCATAGAAAACTATCTATGCAAAATCAGCTCTTTTGCTAATATCTCATGAGTACAAATGTCTGGTCTTTCTCATCACATTTATGCTAATGAATGCAGAAAAGTATACATCGCATCATTTGGGGGGACATTACAACTTCTATGTGGGTATTTTTGGTATTTACATGTATTATGAAACGGGGGTTTCATTTGAACACATGGACTCAAGTAATTCTACCCCAGCTCCTTGAGTAGCTGGGACTACAAGTACAGGTCACCATGCTTGGTTTTCTATGTGGACATTCTCAAAGATGTTTGTAAAAGCTGTAATTCTGTCATCATGCAGGAAGTTTTTGTAGAACATACAATATGGATGATTTTCACTTTAGAATTCTAAACTGACCAAATAACACTTCAATTTCTCCTTTTTATTAGTTTTTGTTTCACTCTGCCTCTTGTCTTTCATATAAACATTTCTCCCCCACTCTCTCTCTCCTCTCTCTCTCTCTCTCTCTCTCTCTCTCTCTCTCTCTCACACACACATACACACACACACACACACGTGTACAAACACAGATGTGCCTCCTAAAGTTTGCAGAGATGCTTTGTTCTGGAAAGATGACCATGTGTTTATTCAGTAGGGACACGAGAACAGCCAGATTAGAAATCCAGGGATCTCAAGCTTCAGAAGCTGACCTGGCAGTTATGACACATGTCTTCTGCACACTAAGGAATTTTGCCTGGGTATGCCTCACAACATGCTAGTATGTCTGCACATTTTGTACTCTAAATAATTGTGTGCATTCATAATAATGTTTTTGATGCTGTGTAAGGTTAACAATTAGAGTTAAAATGTACGGAGCGATGCTTTGGTAAAAACTCTGTTTCTTTGAATCAATGGCTCAGCTTGTTGGCACTGTGGGTATTTATTAATTCATAAAATGTTGCTGCATGGCATGTTACCAAGGCTGGATAAAGCATTCACACAAAGATAAATGGGTTGAGGCTGAGTCAATCTCATAGAAAAAGAGAGATTCTGGGTTCAGCAACAGGGGGATTTTGTAAGGATTAATCTCCTTACTGAGACTAATAAAGTGGGACTATAATTGGAATTAACCATTCAGTTCTTCACACATGAAAAACTCTGTGTCACTCATACCCTTATACAAACAGGATGTTTACAATCCAAGCATTCTTTTCTTTAAAAATCTTAAAACCAGAATGAATTAGTTCTCAAAGACTATCTACTCTTGTAATGTAAAATAGCTGAACAAAACATCTTGAACAGCATTTGAGTTTCAAGGATCTTAACATTTCAAAGTACATGACCATTACATTCACAAACATATTATGTTTTGGTACAAAATACTGCCATATAGTGTGTGTGTGTGTGTGTGTGTGTGTGTGTGTTATGGAGCAAGGCACTACATAATTCTTGTTACCTCCTACTCTCAGGGAGGTGTGGCTACAGAGAGCTTCAAAAGTCCTTGGAGTCACATCAGTAAGTAAAATACCATGTGGCTCAACTGTGCTAGAAACAAAATGCATAGGTTCTGCTTTCTACAAACTCTCAGTCTAGAGTGTTCAGTAGACATACTGAGGGTATGATAAATGCTATACAACTGTTGGATGTATAATATAAAAAGACTGAATATGTGTGCCAGTGATAGCACAAGGGGGAAGGGAACAGATATGTAGGAACAAACTTTTCATATGCTACCAAGTTCATTATTAATCTAAAATACAGCATTGATTGGAATTCTGAGGGTAAGCACTAAAACTTTGAAAATGTAGCAAGAAGTGACAAGGAAATTAAAGTCATACAGTAAAAATAGCCATTTAAGACAAAAAGCGACAGTAACAAAGGTGCAGAGGGACAAAAAAGATATGACATAGAAAACAGCAAAATGGCAGATGTCAGTTCTACCATATTAGTAATGACCTTAAAAATAAATGAATTGGCTATCCCACTACTGAATATATATTCAATGGAAATGAAATAACTTTCTGAAAATGACATCTTCATAGCCATGTTTATTGCAGCACTATTCATAATAGCCAAGATATGGACTTGACAGAGCTATACATCAATGGGAAAATGGATAAAGGATGTAGCATATGTACACAGTGGGATACTGTTCAACAATAAAAAAGAATTAAACCCTGTCATTTGTGGCATGCAGAAATAACTGGAGGACATTATGTTAAGTGAAATAATTCAGGCAAAGAGAAACAAGTACTGCATATTCTCTATCATATAATAGAAGATTTAATTTTATTTCAGAGAAATGTAGACTTGAATAATGATTATTAGAGGCTAAGAAGGGCAAGGGGAGGGGAGATAGAGGAAGGTTGGATAACAGGTACCAAATACAATTAGATAAGAATGATAAGTTCCAGGGCTGGGGTTGTGGCTAAGTGGTAGAGCACTTGCCTAGCACACGTGAGGCTTTGGGTTCGATCCTCAGCACCACATAAAAATGAAGTAAAGACATTGTGTTCATCTGCAACTAAAAAAAAATAAATATTAAAAAGAATGATAAGTTCTGTTGTTCTACAACACAATAGGGTGACTACAGTGCACAACAATTTATTACATAGCTGATAAAGAACTAAAAGTGAAGAGTTTTAAGGTTTCCAATACAAAGGAATGCTAAATGTTGAAAGAGATAGAAATGCTAATTACAGACTTGATCATTACATATTCTATACATGTATCAAATTATCACATTGTACCACATGAATATGTACCATTGCCATGTGTCAATCAAAAAATTTTAAAATAAATGGATTGGACATGGCACTGAATGCACAGATAACAAGAAGAAAATAGGTAAGTTGTATTCATCAAAAATAAAAATGTGAAAAAATAGAGTTTCAGTGTGAGAATATAAAAAAGTTCTGGAAGTGGAGAAGGGTGATAATTGTATAACAATAGAAACATATTAATGGAAGTAAATTGTACAGTTTAAAATATTTAAAGTGATAACTTAAATTGTATATTTTTCCACAATCAAAAATAAATGGAGGGGTTGGGCTGTGGTTCAGCAGCAGACTATTTGCCTCACACATGCGAGGCCCTGGGTTCAATCCTCAGCACCACATAAAAATAAATAAATAAAGATATTGGGTCCAACTACAAATAAAATATAAATATAAAAAATAAATAAATGGATTTAAATCTCTACTTCAAAGTCATAGATTGGAAGAATGGAGAAAATGCATATTTTAGACATCGGCTATCTAAAAGAACACACGTTAGAGTCTAAGATTAAATTATGGAGAGTAAAAGAATAGAAACAAAACAGCTTGAACAGCATTTGAGTTTCACGGATCTTAAGAACATTTCAAAATACATGACCATTACATTCACAAACATTATGTTTTGATACAAAATATTGTCATATAGTATGCATTGTGTGTGTGTGCGTGTGTGTGTGTGTGTATACTATGCTAGAAGTAACCATAATATAGGATGAGTGGCTGTACTGATACTAGAAAATAATTTAAGACAAAACTTGAGACTAGAAAGAACGGACATTCTATAAAGGGATCAATCAATCCAGAAGACATAACAATTACAGGTATATATGCACATACCAATGAAACTCCAAATTACCTGAAGCACAAACAGATCCATATCCTTTATTAGTAAAGATTCAAAAATCCTAAAAATTATACTAGCAAACTAAATCCAGAAACATACAGAAAGGATGAACAAGCAGGATTTATTTCAGGAATGCAATTTGACATGTAAATATAAGAAAATATAATGTAGAATATTAATTTAGTAAGGGGAAAAACAACCATCTCAATAGATGTAGGAAAAAAAACATTTGACAACATTCAACACACTTTCATTATAAAAAAAAAAAAAACACTGAAAATACGAAGCTTAAAAGGGACATTTCTTTGATAAAGAATATCATGAGAATCTTATAACTCCCACTGTGGTTGTTGGGGAAAGATGGAAAACTATCTCTAGCATCAGGAACAAGACATCTGCTACCTCCATTTAAAAAAAAAATTACTGTAGTTTCTAGCCAGTGCAATTAGGCAAGAAAAAAAATGAAAGGAATTCAGATTGAAAGAGAAGTAAAACTATCTTTATTGTCAGAAGGCATGAACTTGTATAGAGAAAAGGCATTTACCAAAAACTATTGATTTAATAAATGGATTCAACATTGTTACGTTACAAAATTAATATACAAAAATCTATTGTATTTCTATACCATATCAATATATAATCTAAAATGAAACTACAAAAACAGTTCCATTTACAATAGCATCAAGAAGAATAAAATACTCAGAAACAAAAAAGTGCAACTATTGTACAGTGGAAATTATAAATCACTGCTGAATGAAAAGGTATAATAAATAAAAAGACAGTATATGTTTCTGGGTTAGAAGACTTCATATTTTTAAGATAGCTATATTCTTTGATTTTTTTATTTGTTTTTTTTAGATATACATGACAGTAGAGTATATTTTGACATATTAAACATACAGTCTTTGTATCAGTCAGGATTCTCCAGGGAAAAAGAATCAATAGGGAGAGCAGTCATAAAGGGAGGAGAGAGAAAAAAATATTTATAAAGACATTTATTTGTTTCAAGGAGTTAACTTGCATAATTATGGGGGGGGGGGC
>NW_026000272.1:11841477-11856482 GCF_001458135.2 Marmota marmota marmota
GGGGGGGGCTGTTATACAACATCTTCAGGGCAGACAAGCTGGAAAGTCAAGCAGGAATTGATGTTGAAGCTTGAGAGAATTTTTTTCTTTCCAAGAAACCTATTTATACTCTTTAGGCCTAGCAACTTGTTGCTTAAAGCCCTCCATCCACATTGTAAAAGATCTCCTTAAAGTGCACTAAAGGTTTTTTAACCATATCTACAAAACACCTGTATAGATACACTGACATTGTTACTTGATTAAACAACAGCATTAACCAAGCTGCCTCATAAAACTTAACAACATTCCCCCAAATTATCCACAGACTCAATGCTTACTATTATTATCCATATTTAACATTTAAAGGAACTTAGGAATACGGAATTGTACATCAACCTTTTTGTACTAAAATTCAAGAGCTTATACTGAAACTTATAGGGAAATGCAAGAGACTAAATGGCCAAAATAAGAACAAAAATTAACAAAGCTGCAGTAATCAAGACAGTGTGATAATGCCATAAGGATATAGATCAATGTCAGACAATTGCGAGTATAAAACTAAGCCCTTCGGTTTAATGTCAGTTGAGTTTCATCAACAGTGCCAAGACAATTCAATGAATAAATATGAGTTTTTCAATAAAAGATTCTGGGACAACTGGATATCTATACACAAAAGAATAAAGTTGGATAACTGGCTCACAAAATTCATAAAAATTAACTCCAAATGTATATATGAGCCCATTTACATTTACACTTAAATATGAAAAATTAAAACCTTAAAACTTTTAGAAGAAACCATAGGTATTAATCTTTGTAACTCTAGATGAGTCAAAGTCTTATTAAATAGGACACCAGGAGCACAAGAGACAAAAACAGGAATAAATTGGCCACATCAAAATGCTTATAAAAAAAACTTGTGCTTCCAAATTTTTATAAAGAAAGTGAAAAGGAAGCCTATAGAATGGGAGGAAATATTTGCAAATCATATATATGGTAAGAGACTTGGATCCAGAATATATAAATAACCATTACAACTCAACAACAAAAAGACCCACTTAAATGTAGTGAAATGATTTGAATAGTCATTCCTTCCAAGACTGCAGAAAAATAGCTAATAAGTACAAGAAAAATGCTCAACTTTGTAGTCATTTGGGTAATGCAAGTCCCAATCACAATGAGATTGCAATAAAGGCATTCACTAAAATGGTTAGGAAAAAATAATAAACACATTGGTGAGGATGTGAAGAATATGGAACCTTCATACACTGATAGTTGGAATGTAAAATGTGATAGCCACTTTGAAACACAGTCTGGTAATTCTTCAAAAAGTTAATTGTGAAGTTATCACAGGACATAGCAATTCTACTACTAGGTATATGCTTAGTAGAAATGAAACATATTAAAATCTGTACATGAATGTTCATAGCAGCATCATTCACAATAACTAAAAAGGGCAAATGACACCAACTGACTGATAATAATATGTTGCATATTCATACAATAAAGGGAACAAAAAACTGACACATTGACAACATGAAAGAGCCTTGAAAACATGATGCTAAGTAAAAGAAGGTGGACATGAAAGGCCACATATTGTATAATTTCATCTATATGAAATATCCAGAAGAGGCAAATCCATAAGACAGGAAATAGATTAATAGTTGCTAGGCACCAGAGTAAGGAAAGTTTAGGGAAGTAACTGCTGATAGGTATAGAGTTTCCTGTTGGGGAACTGAAATATTCTGAAATTGGATAGTGGTGTTGGTTGTACAACTTTGTGAGTTTACTAAAACTACTTGATTGTTTTAGAGATCTTTGGTTTGCTGTGGTTCTCCTCTGTTTCATGTGATGGTGGGTCATTCTGATGATGTAGATCTCCATATTCCTAAGTTTCTTTAAATATTAATTATGGATATAATAGTAATGTTCTTATAGGTTTCTTATAAAAATTGAATTAAATAAAATTGAATTGAAGATGTTAGAACAGGTCTTGGCATGTGGTAAATGAGAAATATTAACTATCTTATATAACAAAATAAAAGTCTAAAACACAAAATAGGGCTTGAATAAGAGCTTAATGTTTATTATCACTGTTTTTGTTATTGCTGCTGCTTCTATTATTGTATTATACCTTTTGGAAACTGACACCAGCATATTAACTATCCCAGTGTCTTTGTTGGACAACCCCTACCTAAATGAGCATGTCATTATAGGAAAAGAAAGGATGATTTTCCTTTTGCATGTATTGTTAGACATATAATATGTGACTCTGTAGAAAATATATGAAATTCAGAAAGGTTCAAACATAGAAATATAAAAATTGCCAAATTAAAATAGCCACCATATATAATATACATTGTAAATCT
Organism: Marmota marmota marmota; assembly: GCF_001458135.2. Lineage (NCBI taxonomy): Eukaryota > Metazoa > Chordata > Mammalia > Rodentia > Sciuridae > Marmota > Marmota marmota. Next base: position 11,843,823 of record NW_026000272.1, read on the forward strand.
ATCTTTATCTATATCTATGTATCATCTACCTATCTATATTTAATTCATGAAAATGAGGCATCTCATTTTTTGAGCGTGGTATTTCTAAGAAATGTCACACACTGAAAGAAATCATGTACTAGAATATTGGAGCTCAAAGAAATCTTAGGATATTGTCTGCTATTTTGTGCCTTGAAAACATGCCCTCTTCTTTCCCCTGTGCTCTATTCATTATTCCTGAGGTTCACACTGCAGACATCAGACAATTTACTGTTCTACAATGTAATTTTGGATGAAAACTGAAACAAAATATTTGCTTGCAGATGAGGAAATGGAGAAATTGAAATCTCTTGCCCCTAGTATACACCTAGTAAGCAAGCCTTTAGCTTCCAGACCAGGGCACTTCAAACTGTTCCACACTGACTGGATTGACATGCATTAGTGTCATTGTCAAGTGTTATGAAGCAGATCATTTGTATTTGAAACTGAGATATTTAATTTTATTTCTTAATGTTTACATAATTTCATAAATTTAAAGCCAACTTCAGGAACCCTGTATAAGAAAGGGGCTTGAACAAAAGTGTCTTCCTAAATAGGCACCAATTGAACAACTAAAGAAATTTAAAAAGATGGCAGGGGACTTGTTTTGTTTCTGGAAACCAGGTAAGGGTGCTAGTCACATAGTAAAATTTCAAAGAATTCTTTCTAAATATTAGGAATATATCAGCATATTGAAGAGGGGAAAATTGTACTGTGAAATGTCTTCTGAAAAGGCACTGTACATTCAGGACCATAGAAAGAGGTGATCCTAGCAATGGTCAATTTTCATCACCTCATTTGGAAGGGCAAGGGCTGCAGGCAAGAATGGACCTTAGAACAAATGTGAAACAAACCTCCTTGAGTCCCCTTTGACAATGAAGAGCCATAATATCAACAAACAACTACCCTGGAAGGTTGCAGGATGTACATTGCTACCAAGAGCAGATAGCCAGCTGTACAGATGGCTGCATTTCTGATAACAGCTCTAGGAAGAAGGCCAGGAAGAGCCATCAAATGGAGGGTAACAAAAATGGCACATGAACACAGAAAGCTGTCACACATCTCAGTGGCTTTACTAAACAGAGGGAAGACATCACATAAAAAAAATTCTTTATGTAGCTTCTCAAAACACCAACACTTTCTCTATTCTTTGCTCTACCTTCTTCACTAGTTGTTATTTTTAATAGTTTTCAGTCCACTCTCCATTGTAATATGTGATAGAAAAATGTCAATAGCCATCTGGTAGATATTGAATCTATACAAGGAAAATCCACTTACGTTTGTTCTGTGTATATGAGAAAACCTGACTAACAATGACTAAAAGTATGAAAGGCCTTATATTTCAGAGATTAACTGACCACAGGTAGACAATCCGGGGCTTATGCAGCACTCAAGGACAACAACAGAGATTCAAGATTTTTCTATCTTCTTGCTCTACTAGCCTTAGTGCATGGATTTTCCCTTCATAACTGTATCCCTAAGCTTCACATCTGAATTTTAGGCAGAAATACATAATTTACTTCAAGAACATGCTAATTTAGTGTACACCCATGCCTAGATACTTAATATTTCACATAAAAAGTTTCTAGTAAGTCTTACTCAGAAACATTTGCTTGTGTTTTATTGGCTAGAGACTGTGTCACATAGCCACACTCAGCTGGAAGCAAGACTGGCAAGGTATTTTAGATAATCTGCTTTTATAATGAAGGAAAGCAAGGTAAATATGTATTATGAATGCCTTTGGTGAATCAAATCTATTGTGTTTACCAAATGTGGCAAATGCAGAAATAATAATCGTGGATGATCTCTGCTTTCAAGAGAAAGGACATATTTTTTAAATGATTTGTAGAAGGAAAGAAAACAAATTTTAGATAACTTCTGTTTCTACTGGTTATTCTTAAAAAATGGACAGTATAAAATAAGAAACTAAATATGAACATAAGAAATATAGGGAAATATTTTTTTCTACTTTCTTGACCTCTTTTCTTTCACCCTTGTGATTGATTGTTGAAGTTCCACATTATGGAAGCTTGTAAGTTTGGATAGAATTGGAGAAAGAAATAATTAGAAAGCACCAAACTTCCCTTCTCCTCTGATTTACCAGGCTGTGGTACCCACAAGTTGGGAAAGTGGAGATATTTTAAGGTGAATGAGGTTTGGGACATTGGTGTTGCATTGAACTGGCCTCTTCATTACCTGAAAGTCACTGGAGGGCTTTCTTGTTACCCTAGAATGACCAGAAGAGCTATGGAACATGCCCAATATTTTTTTCTAAGAAGAATGAGCAAACTGCTGGAGAAAGTTTAATAAGAACTGTTGAGAAATAGTCAAAGAACTTCCTCCAGTCCCAACTGAGCCCAGGTCACTCAAAAATCAGGTTACACAAAGTTATACAACATATTTTTGGTGTAATAAATAGTTCTTGCAAAATATGAACAGGAAAAAAATGTCTAACTTTTATGTCAGGCTATGAACTAATACCAGGGACCACAGGGGAAAGAGAGATAAGGACAAATGTATGCATACCAGTGTGCAATTGGTGAGAGTATATTACAGTGCCTGGCACATTTCTGATTTCCTTTCTTCCTCAGTAACAGAACCACTTGTTTCTTTTGGGAACCCATTTGGTGTGCTTCTAATGGAGTTGACCCTTCTTTGGACCACTGTATGAGTGAAGTACATGGCCCTGACCTGGCCCCAGCCTACTATTTCCTGATTCAATATGGTTGGTTCAGAAGTGGGCACATATCCCAAACAGGGACAATCTAATTAAGTTGTTTTGTTTGTTTGTTTGTTTTGTTTTGTTTATAGCAATAGTTCCTCTTACTCAGTGTGCTATTCTTGACCTTTATAATTATATGAACAAATAAATTATTTTTAGTTTTCTTTTAATGTGTGATTATTGTTGTCAATGTTGCTATGCTATATGTGTCACTAGCAATCTTACTAAATAATAAAAACCTAGACACACACAACATCCCTAAGAAAGTATATCATAATCTTGGGGATGGATGAGCTGGGAAGAGAAGAAACATGTTATTTGGAAATTAAGCATGGATTTACATATGAACTTGGTTTTTATTTTGGTAATGATAACTAATTTGATATTTCACATAACAGAAAATAAAGACTAGAAGAAAGGTCAAAAATCTTGCTAGAAACAAAATCAAATGACACAAAATATAATTCAAGGTAAAAAACAATTTATAGGATTGTAGAAAATATAGACACACAATAGCAATGAGACAGCAAAAAAATCAAAGAACAGCATCCTTAAACGATATTGTACACAGATTTTATGTGCCTTCAAGGAAAAAAAAAATCAATGTTATTTAACTTCTTCTAAATTTTTTTCTACAAATGCTTCCAACTTTATTTACACTGCTATTATGATCATGACATTAAGATTTGACAAATATAGAAAAATAAGATCACAAATGAATTTCCTGAATATAGATGCAAAATTCTTAAAGAAAATCCTAAAAACTGAAAATTAGCAAGAAAGTAAGTGAAGAAAATATGATAAATTGTGCTTCACTTCAGAAATGCAAGGAGGGCAAATATTATGAAATTTATAAATATCTTTCTCACACTAAATCATCAACAGGAAAAATCATACTGTTACCTCCTCGGTTGTCAAAACAGATTTTATTTTCAAAAAGTACAGTTTATTGAAGTATTATTCATCTACAATACAACTTTGTGCATTTGTTGAGTTTTGACAGATTTATTCATGTTATGGTTTGGATGTGAGGTATCCCCCAAAAGCTATTGTATGAGATAATGCAAGAATATTCAGAGGTGAAATGATTGGGTTATGAGAGTCTTAACCTAATTAGTAAATAAAACCCTTGATGGTATTAACTGAGTGGTAACTGAAGGTGGGCTGTGCCTGGAGGAGGTAGGCATGGGGAGCGTGAATTGGGGGTATATATTTTGTATCTGGTGAGCGGAGTCTCTCTCTCTGCTTTCTGATCATCATATGAGCTGCTTCCCTCTGTCACTCTCTTCCCCCGTGATGTTCATCCTCTCTGGCCCCCAAGGAATTGAATCAGCCTTCTATGAACTGAGACCTGTGAAACTGTGAGCCCTCAAACTTGTCTTCCTCTACAATTGTTCTGGTCAGGTCTTTTAGTCACAGCAGTGAAAAAGCTGACTGAAACTCATGTGATCATCACAACAATGAAGATGTAAAACTTTTCTATTATCCCCAAAACTATCTTTCTGCCATTAAAAGTTTCATCATGCTAACATCCCCTTCCCTAATATATCTAATGTAGCCTTTTTGTCTGAAGTTTTAAATAAATGAAATAATACAGTATCCACTCTGTCTGGTTTCTTTTGACCAATCTAATATTTTTGAGGTTCATCCATGTCATAACATGTATGAGTTCATTCCTTTTCACTGTGGAATAATGCTACAGTGTATTGATGTGTTGATGGATATTTGTATGATTTATAGTTTGGGTATTATCAGCAAAGTGGCTATGATCTTTCAGGTACAAATCTATTTGTGCATATAGGATTTTATTTTGCCTGGGTAAAAGCAAAAATGTAGGATCGCTGAGTAATACAACTGCATGTTTATTTATTTTTATTTTTTAGTTGCAGTTGGACTCAATACCTTTATTTTATTTATTTATATGTGGTGCTGAGGATCAAACCCAGGGCCTCACACATGCTAGGTGACCTCTGTACTGCTGAGCTACAACCCCAGCCCACTGCATGTTTATTTTAATAAAAATTTGTAATTTATTTTAATAAAAATGTGTGTGGTGCTGAGTATTGAACCCAGACCATCACACATGTTATGTTATACTATTGTATATCTTACCACCAGTTTGTGAAAGCTACACTTATCATATATTCCACTTACGATACTGGCCATCTTTGCATGTGCTTACTGATCCCATGCATACTTTTGTGGAATATCTCATCAAATCTTTTGCACATTTTTAATTGGATCATTTATCCTCTTGTGGGATTGTAAGAGTTCTTTATATAATATAGAAATACATGTTTTATCAGAATGTTTTGCAACTACGTCTCCAAGTCTAAGGATTACCTCTTCATTTTCTTAACCATGTACCTTGAAGAGCAATACTTTTAAATTTCAATGAAGTTCAATTGACCAAATTTTCTTTTGTGGTTTCATGCACATATTTGTATCCTATTTCAGAAAGCTTTGCTTAACCCTAGGTCACAATCATTGTCTCTTATGTCTTTTTCTGGAAGTATTATAGTTTTCAGATTTAAAATTTAGGTCTATGATTCAGTTCAAGTTAATTTTTATATATTACCTGATAAAAACATCAGGCCACTTGTTTTTGCATCTAATTGTTTCAGCACAGTTTGTTTAAAATACTATCTTTTCTCCCCAGAATTGCCTTTGCACCTTTGTCAAAATGAATCAACTATATATTTATAGATCTATTTTTGGACTCCTTATTTTGTTCCATTGACAAAAGGATATGCCTATTCTTACGTCAATACCACAATGTCTTGATTGCTGTAGTGTTATAGTGTTTTGAGATTGATGAGGTACATCCTCTAACATTGTTCCTCTTATTGAAAATTGTTTTAGCTATTCTAAGGCCTTTTAATATTTCCATTTACGTTTTTTTGGTACTGGGGATTGAACTGAGCCACATCCCCAGCCCTTTTTTAAAGGTAGTAAGGTTAGATTATGAGAGCTATGTCCTAATCAGAGGGTTAATCCATCAAATGGATTAATAATTTGAATGGATTAATGGGTGACAACTGTATACAGGTAGGGTATGTCTGGAGGAAGTACGTTACTGAGAGGTATACCCTTGGGAATCTTCTTTTCCTTATATTATTTTATCCAGACTCACATCTAATTTTGGAGAATTTGATCAAAAACTTTGGAGATGTTAAGCCTAGGCTGCTCTTATAGATTTAGAACTGGAGTCCTAAAACCCATATGTAGCAATTGTTTCAAGGAGGATGTGATTTCCAACATCAGAAGCTGTTGATAATTCCTTAGCATAAGGGCTGAGAATAATCAGTGGATTTGTCAAAGTCAAAGTTGTTTCAATGAAGTGGAAGGAGTAAAAACAGGTATGTGAGGTGAGAAAATGACAAGTACAGGCTATAACGTTTAGGAATTAAGCTCAATCATGCTCAGTCATGATGTATAATCTGTTTGATGTGTTATTGAATTCAGCTTGTTAGTATTTTATTAAGAATTTTCACATCTATTTTCATCAGTCATTAACTATTGTTGGATTTTCTTGTGTTGCCTTTCTGAGGAGCTGTCCTGTTTTCTATAGTAGCTGTATCATTATACAATCTTAATAACAGTGAATAGAATTCAAATTTCTCTACATCTTCACCAATGCTTCTTTTCTTTCTTTCTTTTTAATAGTAGCTACATGCTACAGTTTGAGTGTTTGTGACCCTACAAAATTCATATTGAAACTTAATCTTCAATGTAGTAGTATTAAAAAGTGGGGTCTTCAGGCTCTGCCTGCATGAATGGGATTAGTAGTGTTCTGAAAGAAACTACAGTTAGTTCAGAGTTCCCTTTTGCTCTTCCATTCCTTCTACCACGTGAGGACACAGTATTTATTCCCTCTGGAGACAAAACAACAAGGTGTCATCTTAGAAGCTGAAAAGAAGCCCCCATCAGACACTGAATCTGTTGACACCTTAGTTTTGGACTTTCCAGTCTCCAGAACCATGAGAAATAAATTTCTATTATTGTAATTATAAATTACCCACTCTATGGGTATTTTATCATGGCAGCAAAAATTGACTAAGGCATTGCCCTTTAGGGTGTTAAGCTAGCTAGGAAGGGAGGCCAAGGACTATGACAGCAGCTGAGGCAGTATTACTAGTCTCAGTCCCAAACTATTCTCCCATGATTCCCTACCTCCTGGTATTCATACTCCTATGTAATCCTCTCCCCTTAAATTCTTAGACTCACTTCTAAGATTGGAGTGTGGCACAGTTCAACTTTTAAGTTGAATTTACAAAAAAGTGTAATATTTTCTGTGGCATTTCTCTCTCCCCCCACCCCCTCACTGTCCCTCTCTCCCTCTATCTTCCTGTCTGGTGGGGAGCAAGCTGTCAGGTAGCAGAGCACTCTCTACTGTATGGAGAGGCTTGAAAGTTATGATAAGAACTTAAGGCCCTCTATACAATTGCCAATATTTCACAAAGGACTACGTCCTGGTGGACTATTGACCACGTCCTGCCAATGACTTTGTGAGTAAACAAATACATAGCTTGATCACAGCCTCATCAGAGTACCTGTGCTACATCTGCCATCTGACCTGCCCCCACATTTCTGACACAAACTGTAAGAAAGTGTACATTGTTTTCAGCTGATACGTTTTAGAGATTTTGTTGTTGTTGTCATTGTTGCCCAGCAGTAGATAACTAATAATGGAGGTTGGGGAATGAGGAGGGTGGTTGTGGTGTTTAGGAAGGGTTTTTATTTATTTTTTTAAAGGGTGATAGTTTTAATCCTTGTTTAGGGATCCTGGACAAAAGTGGAAGTGTTTTTGTTAAAAGCAATGATGAGGCAGAATTTTGTGTACCATATAGTTGGATCCATCAATTTGGTGGTATGAGAATGTGGAAATTCTCTCTCAATTGCTTCCATTTTCTCAGAAAATAAGGTATGATACCACCTAAGAATGAAGATAAACAGTAAAACTACATTATTAATATGTAAGTTTTTAACAAAATTGACACGTAACATTTGTAAACATTTATTGGGTATATATGATAATTTGATACATGTATATAATGTCCAATGATCAAGTAAGGGTAATCAGAATTTCTATCTCCTCAAATATCCCTCATTTCTATGTGTTGGAAACCTCCACACTTTTCTAGTTGTAGTAATATGTAACTTTTGGGAGGGTATCAGGGATTGAAGCAGGGGTGCTTAACCATTGACCTACATCCAAAGCCCATTTTACTTTTCATTTTGAGACATGATATTACTAAGCTGCTTAGGGCCTTGCTAAGTTTCTGAGGCTGGCCTTGAACTTGGGCTCATCCTGCTTCAGCCTCCTAAATTGATGGGAAAACAGGCGTGCACTCTTGCACCTGGCAATATGGAACTTTTTTTTTTTTTTTTGTACCAGGGATGGAACTCAGGTGCACTCAACACTGAACCATATCCTCAGCCTTATTTTGTATTTTATTTAGAGACAGAGGTCTCACTGAGTTGCTTAGGGCCTCACTTTTGCTGAGTCTAGCTTCAAACTCATGATCCTTCTGCCTCAGCCTCCCCAGCCACTGGGATTACAGGTGTGTGCCACCACACACAGCAATATGTAACTTTTGATAGCAATTAACTTATAGTGCAGTGACAGTTCATAGAATTTGAGAACAATAAAATTGTTGCCAGCACAAAGAAACTATGATTTTTGCCAACTGTAATTAAAAAAAATACTAGTTTAAGTTTTTAGATATCCTTATCACTAAATTACACAAAACTCTGAAAACTATAAATTTGCTGTGGCCAAATAGAATGACTATAGATATTCCTGGAAGTTTTCTTTGTAGTATGCATCTATGAGGACCATATAAAAAGACAAAAGAATATCAAGAAGAATATACATTTGAGGGTGTCATGAAGGAACCTTGAAATTTAGAGTTTACACTATTGAGGCAAACACTGGGACTGGGACTGGCATTCTATGAGCTATGGAAATCTGAGTGCCCCCGATGTCCAGTCAGGGTATTTAAAACTAAGGCATCATCACCTGAAAGAAATCAGAAGTGGAGAAAAAGAACTGGTGAGTACTCAACTCAGTATTATCAAGGGTTACAAAATAATGAGAATAAGTAATCCACAAGTAAATGCAAACCAATACAAGAAGTTCCACACATAATGAGGCTTGCAATTGACATTCTAACAGCCACTCCATCGATAAGTGAATAAATAAAATGTGTCTTAATTCAAATCCAGTAAGTTTTCAGAGCATGATTAAAAGGAATTGAACAGAAATTCAATGAATATTGTACTGCAAATGAAAAGCTTCAAAGTATAATCACTTTTAAAAAATTTTGTTGTAGATAGACACAATACCTTTATTTTCTTTACTTTTATGTGATGCCGAGGATCAAACCCAGGGCCTCACATGTGCTAGGCAAGTGCTATACCACCACTGAGCCACAACCCCAGCCCATGTAATCACTTTTGACGCCCAAGGTCTAACTACTATCCCTGAAAATTTTACTATGAGATGCACTTTCCCTTTACCAGTGTTGGGAAACATTTGAGATATGATTCAATGTATTTGTAAGGAAGTTTGAAATAGATTGAAACTCCAGAATAACCATAATAACAGCAGTTGAACTGAATTACATATATAGATGTAAACTTTGTTCTCTCTTCCAAGTTAAATTTGGGATATTCTAACCCCATCTCATATTTATTTTAACCTTTTTATGCAGTGCACATGGAAATCTCTGTGCTTACACATTGTGTGAGGTATTTGAAGCTTAATATTTAGGTAATTAATTAAAAGCCAGCAAACTTTCCTGAAGTTTCTTGAATTATATGAGTTATGGATATTTTATGCAAGCAAAGTAAAAAGAAGAAACTCAAAATTATGACTGAGACTAAATTTCACACTCCTCTTAGTGGTAAGGACTAAGTCAGATTCAATTAGATTTTTGTTTGAATTAAGAAATGCAACATTTCTTGCACACAAGCCACATGGAGCAAATTCATATGATGTCACTGATATGTTATTATCTAGCAGAGATAGATAGATCACTTCTTTTATAGGTTCCCATTTTTTAATAAGTTTATTATAAGTGTATTCAGAGATTTTGTTCTTGCATCCTGTTCTCTGCCCTACTAGATTGTAAATACTTCAGTCATTAACATTAAACCCTTTTTCTTCTACTGACCATAGCCTTAAGGCTTTCCTTCTCTAGTCGTGAGTTCTGTGTGTAATGGCCATCAGTACAGTGAAAGAAAATTGTTGATGTTCTCTGTGGTGTCTTCCAAATTTGATGTTCTAGAACTCCATGGCTATAGCAATTGAAGATAAGGTGCTTCTCAAATCACATTGATTTCAATTACTGCTTAGTGGAAAGGTAAGCTGAAATAATGAAACATTATTTAAAGGTCATGTACATCATGGTAAACTCAGAATCATAGAAAGATATAGGCTTCCACACCAAGAGCAATCCATGCCACTGATCTGGAAGACTCTTCACAGAGTGAAATAATCCTAAGAACTAAAAGACTTTTAGTGATTGATAATTTATCTGTGAGGTACCATGTTCAGTGATGCGGATTATATATTAGACAGAATAGGTTTATTTATGTTTCAAAAACAAACAACCCCCAAGTATGAGAGGGTTAAAACAACAAAGATGCATTTTTCATCCAATTTACATGCTCACCACTGTTGGCTTGGTGTGTTACATCCAGTCTTTTTACTCAAAGACTCATGCTGAGAAAATCTCAAACTCTGTGCTTTTAGAATTGCTAAACTAGACAAGGAGTGTGGTGGATTATGTCCTTGTTCTTGAAGTTTTTACTTGGAAATAACAAACATATTTTCACTCATGTTTAATTGAACAAGTGACATGGCTGGACTTAAATTTGGGGGGCAGAGAACTATCACCTTCCTCAGACCATTTCTGGAAGGAAAATCAGAAATATAACTATAACTAATATTTAATGATGAATATGAAATGATATATGCCTTTGGAGCTCTAAATTAATGATTCATGGCCACAAATAACATTAATAAAAGGAAGAATGTAATAAATGCTAAAAGAGAGATGGGACAAAATATTATAGGGCTTTATAGGAAGAATTACTTTGGTTGTGGTGCTCTGAAAACAAACCATTCCTTTCTATCAAAGTATTCCCATTATTTCTAGTTTGTAGGACAAAACTAATCTTTATAATGACCTAATTAAACCTGGCTTAGCCCTTACCACTAAAATGAGTGTGAAATTTGGTCTCAGTCATGGTTTGGAGGTTTGCATATAATTGTTTGATTTGTTTGCATAAAATTGCCATAACACATATAATCCAAAAAAAATTTCAGGAAATTTTGCTGGCTTTTAATCCAATGTGGCCATTGAGAAAACATTTAAGCCATATAATACATTCAAATACTGTTCCTTCTCTTAATCACAGCCTATATTCCCTCTGAGATAATCAGGCCATCCTCTGACCACCAGGATGTTCACTACCCTCTTAAAACCTGTGATGCTTAGAATCAGTCTCTTGAACTATCCCCATCAGAAAGTTTGTCAAATCCTACATTTGTATAATAAATGCTATATATTACCAATATTGACAAGGCTGAAGAACTTTCCTTCCTTTTTGTATTGGGGAATCCAGCTCTGAAAACATCACCTTACTAAACAGTCTAGGCTTTTATGTATGTGAAACTAGAGACATCTGAAAGCAACAAAAATAAAATGTGAAATTTTAGACCCCAGTGAAAAAATTACAGGAATAAAAATGGCATATATTCATTGGACATATGCTTAAACCTACACAAATCAATTTAACCTGGAAAATACAAATTCTTAAACTGCCATAAAAATTTGAAAACTTGATTAATCTAATCATATTAAAGAAATGAAATGATAATAAAGCAACTTTCCTTCTTTTACCAACTTTCAAAGAATATTTCATTCTCATACAAATTTTGGAGAGATATTCGTGTTATAGGGCTTCCAGTCTTAAAACAAAGTCCAGTTAAGTACAAAGATAAAACAAGAAAATTTCAAATACTATTGATATAAAATTTACAACTCAATATTAGCTAGCTAAATTCAAGTGAAGAGAAACTCAAGAGAAAAATAACATATCATGATCAAATGAGGTGTATCACAGGGATACAATAGTTTAGTGCCAGAAAAAAATATTTTAATATAATTTCCACATAAATGAACCAAAGAGGGGAACTCTTTAAGGCAAAAGTGCTTACAAAGCTTAAAAAGAAACTTCTGGGAAAGGCAGCGGAGCACAACAGACACTAGTATGGCAATATGTAAATCAGTGGATGTGTAACTGATGTGATTCTGCAATCTGTGTATGGGGTGAAGGTGGGAGTTCATAACCCACTTGAATCAATGTGTGGAATATGATATGTCAAGAAATTTGTAATGTTTTGAACAACCAACAATAAAAAATAAAAAAAAATTAAAAAAAAAAGAAACTTCTTTGCCTTCATAAGTTTATCTTTCAAAAATCTATAGCAACCACTATTGTTTGGTTTTAGCACAGGGAAAGGAACCTAGGATCTCAGTGCATGATAGGCAAATATGTTACCACTGAGCTACAACCTCCAGGCCCAGCACTTTCTAATGGAGAAAGCATACACACTTTTCTTATGAATTGGGATATATACAATGATGCTGACTGTTACCACTACATTTTACTATAATTGGTTTAGATATAATGTTAATTTTGAAAATGTAGTTTTGCAATATAATAATTTACATCAAAAGCAAAAAAGAATCCCCAAACCATTGGAATTAACTGAAGAATTCCTAAAATTTGCCTAACACAGTCAACATAAAAAATCAATAACATTTCTCTAGATCAAAAATAACCAATTAGAAAATATAATAGAAAATAAGATGCAATTTAAAACAGCAGACATCACGATAAATTAT
>NW_026000272.1:11856507-11862199 GCF_001458135.2 Marmota marmota marmota
ATAAGTAATATATATATATATATATATATATATATATATATATATATATATATATATATGATATTGCTGCATGCATTTCTACCCAAGTGTTATGGTTTAGATATGAGGTGTTCCACAAAACTCATGTGTGAAACAAACCAAGATAGTTCAAAGGTCAAATGATTGAGTTATGAGAGCTTTAACCAATCCATGCATTAATCCACTGATAGGGATTAACTGGGTGGTTACTCTAAGCAGGTAGGGTATGGCTGGAAAAGGTAGGCCATTAGGAGTAAATATTTTGTTCGTGGAGACTGAAGATGTCTTTCTCTGCTTCCTCGTTCATGTCCTGAGCTGTTTTTCTCCTCCATATCTTTCTGCCATGGTGTTCCATCTCACCTAGGACCCAGAGTAATGGAGCTGGCTGTCTTTGGACTGAAACCAATGAAACTGTGAATCCCCAAATAAAATTTTTGTCTTCTAATTGTTTTTTTTTTTCATGTCTTTTGGTCATAGTGATAAAAAAGCTGAATAAAACACCAAGATAATCTATAGATTTAATGAAATTATAACAGAATCCAGCATTAGTTTAGGAGTAATAAGCCAAATAGACTAAAAACATTGTAAGAAAAAGGTAAATGATAACAAATAGTTAAGACAATTCTAAAAAAGACCAAAGAAGGATTTTATTGTACTATTTTTTTGTACCAAGGATTGAACCCATAGGCACTCAACCAAGCCCTTTTTATTTTTTATTTTGAGATAGGGTCTTGGTAAGTTGCTTAGAGTCTCATTAAATTGCTGAGGCTGGTTTTGTACTTGAGATCTTCCTAACTCAGCTTTCTAAGCCACTGGGTCTACTAAGTTTTAAAAAGGTGGCACACTCCTGTAATTCTAGGTACTTGGGAAGTTGAGGCAGGAGGATAGCAAGTTTGAGGCCAGCCTGCACAAATTAGCTAGACCCTGTCTCAAAACCAAAATTTAAAAAAGGGATGTGGATGGCTGAGCATGGTGGCACACACTTGTAATCCTAGTGGCTCTGGAGGCTGAGGCAGGAGGATCATGAGTTCAAAGCCAGCCCCAACAATAGTGAGGCACTAAGCAACTGAGTGCCTATAAAATACAAAATAGGGCTGGGGATGTGGCTCAGTGGTTGAGTGCCCTGAGTTCAATCCCAGTACCAAAAAAAAAAAAAGTGAGGGGGCCGTGCTGCTGGGAAATGTAACCTAGTCATAAAATTCTCTTTTAGCATGTGAAATGCCCTGGTAAATCCCCAGTACTGCAAAAAATAAAAACATACTACAAAGTTGTATCAAATATTTAATAAATGAAATTGGAAAAACTGACTTACCATATTGAGAAAGTGAAATAATATCTTTACCTTTCACCATGTTCAAAGTATAAAATCCAAGTAAAGCTATAACTTTATTATAAGGAAATATAAGAGATTTCAGTTATTGTTGGATATGAATTATATTTTTCAAAGAAAGATGCAATAAACACAAAATATAATGGAAAAATTGCATTACATTTCAAAATCCAATGCCCACTTTATTAGAAGACACCACACACAAAGGATCTTATTAGAGAAAGATCATTTGCAATGTCAAAAACACACAAACAGATTAATGTAAACAGCAGTAGGTCGCAATTCTATCATATGCAATTCCTCTTATTACTGTTTTGTAACCATCCTGTATTATCCTGAAATAAAATTTACAGATACTATGACCTACCAATACACAAAATTTAGAGTATTCACTATAATATTCTAATTGTTATATTAGAGGGAGTGAAGAAAATTAATGTCTAATAATAATAATGATAATATATGTGCTCAAAATGTAAATGTCAGGACAAATATACCACAAGACATACAGAGTAGAGAGATGCTTGAATCTATACTTAGAATTATTAGGAATGGGTCCGCTACAAATGTAATCTAATGTAGATGTGTTTTATTGAAATCACAGATTCTTGAGCCTTGTGGCCATCAATGATCTGCTTTTCTAAACAAACTGAGGTAAAATGATTAATAAAATGAGATGGATTCTTGAACAAAGCATAGGACTATTTTGTGCTTAAATTATCTGAACTCCAAATCTAATATGTTTTATGCAGAAATGTTCATCATCCACATGATTATCTGAGAAGACATTTGAAATCTGAGAAGGATAAAAGAGTAATTTTTTATGTGTAGGATGTTTCACATTCCTGGCCCTTGCCACTAAATCCTAATAATACCCTCCAATCATTAAGGCAACTAAACTTCCAAAATGTCCGTTGGGAGGAGTGCTACCCTCGTTGAGAATAATGAGTTTAGGTGCACAAGAAACTCATGCAAATCAGCAAGATAAAATGGGACGTCCATAATAGAAAAATGGTTAAAAAATATGGAAAAAGTTCAGAGAAGGACAACATGAATGGGTAATAAGAGGAAAATGAGATGCTCAACCTGGTATGTTAAAAATATACAGGGTGAAACAGCAGAAAGCATTGCTTTATATTTGTCAGATAACTTCAATATCTGGATAATAACTGGTGCTATAAAGGTATAACATAATTTGGAATCCTTATGTGTTTATAGGGTGTGGCCATTACAAAAAGGCATTTGTAAGATTCCAGCAAAAACAGAAATATACAAGTTTTCAGGACCCAGAGATTCTGCTCCTGAATATAGAGCCTAGAAAAATTCCTACACAGGCACACAAAGATAGGTATGAGTATGCTCATTGCAGTAGGGTTAATATTGAAGGCAACCTGAATATTTGTAAATAGAGAAATGTATAAACAAAGTGAGGGATATGCAAAGGATGGACTATCAAAAAGAATAAAATTTATAGCAAATGCTATTTTACTAAATGTAAAGCACAAATTACATATTATTGTGGATATTTAAAAGTCGGGAAGTTAGATTGAAAAGATCCACATAAACTAGAGAACTTCCTATAATTTATATTGTCTCTAGGTATCTTTTTCTGGGTAGTAAAGCATAATTTGTTCAAAACTGATTGTCATATTTCTTTTAATATTGCCAATATTTTCAAAATAACAGAATGAAAGATAATTCCTACTTCTCTTACCTTTCTTTCCATGTCTTCCCCACTCCTACCCCAAAGTAGCCAGGGCTTTTTGCCCTATGGATCTGGTTTCCCTCGGACAAGGTAAGTATTCAGAGGCTGTCATTGATTTTACTTTGTGGAATGAATACATATATATATATATATATATATATATATATATTCTTAAGTGAAGAAAACTGCATGATAAGAATCTTCACATAAACCATGTTATCATCAGATCATTCATGGCCACTTAAAAAATATTATTATTCACCCAAAACCTACATCCTTACTTCTAAATAAATGAAAAATAGCAGATTGGGAAAAATTTAAAAGTAAGAACACATTTAACCCTGCTGATAATCATGGAAATGCATGTCACAGAAGGCAATATAAGTGCATTTTGTCTATTAAGTCGCAAAATATTAAATGATAAGTGATATGACCTGATTCTGGCAACAGTGTGACAGAACCAGTATCTTCATATGTGGAAAATTTTATTGCAAATTTTATAGATCTCTTGGAAAGAAATTTAAAATATTCAATAAAATATTCATGCCCTTTTACTAATTAATTCCACTTCTGGGAATTATGCTTAGGAAATTATTCAAAATATGGTAAACGTTATATGGCTGAAAGATTCAGTGTAGCATTACTTAAAACCACCATCCTAAATGCCTAATGAAGGGGAAATGGGTGAAGGAAGTATGTTTCATTCTTTCATTAGAAATTACACATTCAGGACGGGGGTTGTGACTCAGTGGGTAGGGCACTTGCCAAGCATGTGTGAGGTACTGAGTTCTAGTCTCAGCAGCACATATAAATAAATGAATAAAATGAAGGTCCATCAACAACTAACAAAAAACATTTAAAAAAACAGAACATATTCACCTGACATGTTTTGGCTTAATATCAAAATGATTAAGATCATAAGGGGGAGGATAAGAGAAAGACATGAGATATTATAAAGAAAACATACAAAAATTTTAACAGTAGTTTCATAAGGGTGGAAAATGGATTATATTTTTATATAAATAAATGTAAGTCATTTCTAATTTATATCCAAAATATATAAATATTTGAGAAGATATCTGAACCTGAGAGAACTACTTTATATTAACACAACACTGGGATTTCTGGATAACTTAGAAAATGATCCTCTAATTTTAAAATTATAGCTTATATGGTTTTGTATATCAAATTTCACTTCTAAATTTACTGGGGCCATCTGCAACTTTCATTTGAATTGGTTTCTCAAACAATCTCTAAGTTATTACTTCCTTTGCAATGAGACTCATAGAATCCCCCTTCAGTCCTACCTTGTCTCTGCTTTGGCTGTCTTCTCACATTTTGTTATGTGCTCCCTTGTGTCTCCTCATCCTGCATATTCATGTGTTGAGGTCCTAACCCCCAAAGCAATTGTATTTGGAGATAGTGTCTCTCCAGAGGTAATTAAGGTAAAATGAGGTCATGTGAACACAGTGAAAGAGGACTGCCCATAAAGCAGGAAGGAAGGCTTTACCAGAACTGACCAACACTTGCGCCCAGATCTCAGACTTTTAGTCTCCAGAATGATAAGAAAACCAATGTGTACTGTTTAAACATCAAATATTCCAAAAAAGAAAATTACTCTCACTTTCTAAAGAGTCTCTAGGGCTATATTTTTTCTTCAGTTTTAGGCCAAGGAGAGGTTCAATCTTACATCAGATAAAAACTTATTGCCTGGCAAAAATCTGTGTGTCCCCATGGCAGCACTGCTGGTATTAACTAACCTATAGCCAGCTCCCCACTCCCCCATTACCTTATTAACTGAACCCTACTTTCATTCGATATATAGTGATAAGCTCACAGAAAGTGTGAATCTCTCCAGTCTAAATGAAATATGTGAACCTCATTGCCCTCTTGACAGTTGTTACGATTTGGATATGAGATGCCCCCCCAAAAGCTCCTGTGTTAATACAGGGGGGTGAAATGATTAGATTATGAAAGTCATAAACTAATTAATAGATTAATCCACTCGATGGATTGATAATATGAATGGATCAATGGATGATAACTGTAGGCAGGTGGGACTTGAGCTGGAGGAAGTGGGTTGTTTGGGGCATGGTTTGGGCATTATATACTTTATCCCTGGCTCCTCCCACTCTCTCTACTTCCCAAGTACTATGAGGTAAATACCTTTCCTCAGCCATACTCTTCTGCCATGATGTCCCTCTTCACTCTGGCTCAGACCAGTGGAGTCAGGCAACCATGAACTGAACCTCTGAAACCATAAACCAAAATAAACTTCCTGATCTAAGTTGTTCTTGTCAGATATTTTGGTCACAATCACAGAAAGCTCACTAACATAACAGTGATCTATTTAGTAATGATTATGTGATCAAGTTTTGTTTAAAAAGACTTAAGAGGGAATTGGGTGCAGTGGCACACACCTGTAATCCCAGGAACTTGGGAGGCTGAGGCAGAAGGTTCACAAATTCAAGGTCAGCCTCAGCTTAGTGAGTCCCTAAGTAATTTAGCGAGGCCCTAAGCAACCTAGCAAGATGCTGTCTCAAATCTTAAAAAATAAAAATAAAAGGGCTGGGGATGTGGTTCAGTGGTTAAGCACCCCTGGATTCAATCACTGATACCAAAAAAAAAAAAAAAAAAAG
>NW_026000272.1:11862223-11921580 GCF_001458135.2 Marmota marmota marmota
AAAAAAAAAAAAAAAAAAGACTTAAAGGAAATTCTTCCAAGAGGACAAGGGTGTGGGGCTTCTGGGTAAGGTTTACTTCCTGATAAATAGCAGAACATGCAGTAGGAGAACTCTTTGCCAGTTCCCTGTCAATATGTTACCTGTGGCAGCTATCTTGCAATCATGAAGGGGAAGCCAAAATAATTGTGAAGACACCAAACTCAGAATCCTGGGACATAGATCTCAGGAGAGCCTAGTTATAGAGTTCTTTTTTGTCATCAGTGCATATTAATTACACAGAGTACTAGGTTTTATTGCAGCATATTCATTCATGTGTACAACATACTTACTCACATCCACTTCCACATTACCTTTTCTTCCTTTCCTTCCCTCACCCCTTTCCTTTTTTAAAAAAATTATTTTAGTTGTCAATGGATCTTTATTTTATTCATTTATTTATATGTGGTGCTGAGAATCCAACCCAGTGCCTCACACTCTACCACTGAACTACAACCCTAGCCCCCCATTTTTCTTTAATAGTATCCCTTCTACTTTCATACCATTTTACTTGTCTAGATTACACATGTGACAGAAAACTTGTGATAATCTCTGAATCTGGTTTATTTTGCTTAAGATGATTTCCAGTTCCATTCATTTTCCTGAAAATGACAAGATTTCATTCTTCTTTATGGCTGAATACATTCCTTTGTGAATTTCATACATTTTCTTTATGTATTCTGTTAATAGGCACCAAGTCTAATTCACAACTTGGCTATTGTAAGTTTTGCCATGATGAACATGGGTATGCAGGTATTTCTATACTCTACTGACTAATTCCTTTGGGTATATGCCAAAGAGTGGTATAGCTGTATCCTAGGGTAGATATATTCCCTTTTAAAAAAAAATTACAGTTGTCAATGGACGGCATGACTTTATTTTATTTATTTATTTTATGTAGTGCTGGGGATCAAACCCAGTACCTCACACTTGTTAGGCAAGTGCTCTGCCACTGAGCTACAGCCCCAGCCCAGGGTAGATCTATTCTCACCAAATCAGATAAAAAATCTCCATTGTTTTTTGTTTGTTTGTTTGTTTTTGTTTCCTTTTTTTAAAAATATTTTTTTAGTTGTTCATGGACCTTTATTTTATTCATCCATTCAAATGTGGTGCTGAGAATTGAACTCAGTGCCTCACACATACTACGCAAGTGCTGTACTTCTGAGCTACAACCCCAGCCCTGCATTGTTTTAAATCACTTTTTAATTGTTTATTCTATTACTGAGTACTTAAATATCCTAACAAACAGAGTCCCAGAAGAAGAAATTAGGTTAAATGAACTTCAGAAACTATGTGTAAATACATCTATCTATATAGGAGATATTTCCATACTTGAGTGGTCACATAATTAAATAGCCTTGGCAGAATGTGGATGATATCTATCAGTATCTATGTCAGCCTGTCTATCTATCTCATCATAATTCAATAACTGTAACAACCAAGTAACATAGGCTTCCTTAAACCAAATAATCTGGGTGAACAATCAGTTCAGCTACAGTTATTGTCAGTCCCTGCATTGTCTCAGCTTTATACTTGCTATGTATAATTCTTATCCAACCCCCTGTAAATTAACACATTAACACCATTTTAAGATGTGGAATCATTGCCTCAGGAGTGTAGTCCAAGATCACTCAGCTAAGAGGTGGCAGGATATGATAAGAACAAACCTCAGTCAATCTGACTTCTAAATCCATGTTTTAAGCAAGCATGTTATATTGCTCTCATATTGAAAGATAGTGTGATAAATGGGACAAGTGAAAGACCTGCTTAATACATAAGGCAAGAGGAGGTTATAAATTCAGCACCACCAACAGTGAATAGAACATGCTTCCATGGAGTTCTACATCAGAAAAAAAAGCTTCCTGAAAAAGCCAACTTACCAGTGCAAGACTTTCAACTAAGTGAAGTAGAGGCAAAGAGAGGACATACTATGGCTTGAAAAATAGTAAAAATGGTTTATTCTTCAGCTCTCATTGAGCTGGTACTCACAACTAAAACACCAGCTTGAATGTCCTAAATTGGAATGGTAACCTTGCGTCTCAGTCTATTTTGTGTAGCAATAACAAAATACCTGAGGCTTAGTACTTTATAAAGGAAATAAATTTATTTAAATCAGAGTTATGGAGTCCAAGAGCATTACACTTGCATTAGATTCTTGTGAGATACTCATGGTGGATGGCATCACATGGCAAGAACACAGTCAAGAAAGATATCTCAAGGTAAGAGAGGAAGCAAGAAGAAAGCAAGACAAGAAAGCTGAAGTTGCTTTATAAAACTCTCTCTTGCTGTAATCCATCCAATTCCATAAGACCAAATGTGGTGCTCCCAAAGACCTACTGTTCTTCGACCTGCCCCACCTATTAAAGGTTCTACCACCTCTCAATACCACCAACTGGTGACCATGCTTTCAGCACCCAAATCTATGGAGAACAAACCATATTCAAACAATAGCACCTTGTTAATGTCACCATGTCAATTTTGAATGGTCAACTTTGATCAGTAAATGATGGGCTGATTTCTAGCATTTGCTATATTACCCAGAGTCCTCTGACGTCTTGATTCTTCTGTGCAGAATTCTGAATATATCAGCAATATTTTTTTCTTTTCAGTTGGTTCTTTTTAGTTATACATAGCATTAGAATTCATTTTCACATAAAAGCTTGGAATATAATTTGCTTTAATTCACTCCCCAGTATTTCCCTTCTTCTTCCCCTTCGCCCTCCCTCTTTTCCTGTCCCTCTTCTCTATTAATGTTTCTGCTGTTTACTTACAGTTTATTTTTAATTAGTGCCTTGTGAATACACATTATAGTGAGGTTCACTGTGCTATATTCTTACACATATATAGGAAAGTTAGGTCAGAGGCATTCAGTGTTCTTCCTTTATCTATCCCTTCTCCCTCCCCCTCAATCCTCTTCCTCTTCTCCATTGATCTTTCTGCTATTTTGGTGGAATCCTCCCTGCTTTTCTTTTCTTTTTCCCCATTATTTTGGATTATCTTCAAATATCAGAGAAAAAATTTGACCTTTGACCTTCTGGATCTGGCTTATTTCACTTAGCACGAACGTCTCCCGTTCCCTCCATTTACTGGTTAATGTCATAAAGTCATTCTTCTTTATGGCTGGGTAAAACTCCTTGTGTGTATATAAACCACAGTTTCTTTATCCATTCATCTGTTGACAGGCACCTAGGTTGGTTCCATAGCTTAGCTATTGTGAATTGTGCTGCAATAAACATTGATGTAGCTACATCCCTATAGTATTCAGTAATAATTTTATAACAACATATTTCATTAACTCTTTTCAAACACTTCAGTAATGCTCATTTACTTATGTTATGATAAAATTAATTTACATAATGTTGTTAAATCCATTAATGCATGTCCTAATAAGAATACCAGGACTAGGATTGTAGCTCAGTGGTAGAGCACTTGCCTAGCATGTGTGAGGCACTGGGTTCGATCCTCAGCACCACATAAAAATAAATAAATAAAATAAAGATATTGTGTCTACCTACAACTAAATTTTTTTTTAAAATACCAATGATGACAACTAAAAAGTGAAATCAAATGAAACAATGCATTTGAAATACTTTTGGACACATAAAGATATTCAAAAAGCAAAATGTTTTATCACTCTTTATCTAGAACATTCAGACATATCAAATTTTCATTAATTCAAACTTGCCTCTTAACTAAACAAGTATGCACACATACGTTCAAGAAGAGATCAAATGGAACTACATGTTGGTTTGAAATTACTATTGTATTTTTAGGTTGAGATGACTTCCTTCGGGAGAGATGGAGGAAGAGATGTGATTGGCAGTGCTTATAAATTTGGGGGAAATTACTGCATTTTGAAAAGCAGAGATTGTATAAGAAGCCGCATCATTAAACAACCATCACATTCCCAGGGAAATCTATTAGTAACTATTTTCCAAAAGCTCACATAGAAACAGCTGGAGGGGTCCACATCTAAATGACAATAATACATTCACACAATTTTTTGAGAAATCATGATTGTGTCAGAAATTGATGGGTTTTTTTCTTTAGTTTCATCTCTGTAAGAGACAGAGCCAAACAGTCAGATTTCATGAAGCTGAGATTTATCTGCTGCTTAGGTGCCTAACAAGACACTAAATGCCAGGAGGATTTTTGTGAAAGAAATACGAATTCGTTTCTAGTTTCTGGTAGCTAGTGTCAAAGCTTAGGAAGCATAGGCCTTAGGGAATTTGAAGGATTGACAGGTCTCTAGCTGTAGCTCAGAGGTGGAAGAGGTCTGTTTCATTACAAATTGGCTTTTTCCTCAGAGCGCCACCACTCTAATAACTAGCTCATGTATTTACATTAGCCAATATAATTGTTCATGGTCAGCCCATTATCCCTGATTAGCATAAATTAATCTCAATAAAAATTTGCTTGAGTGTAGACTGACTCATCCTTAATGGTTGTGATTTTATGTAATTACCAAATGAGCCTTTGAAAAAAAATGTGAACTAAATATAAGTAGCAAAAGAAATAGCAGGAGCAATAGCTGTTCTGATTCTTTTCACTTACAAAAAGGAAACAATTGCTCAACAAATAAGTTCAGGATTTTGTTTTTATAGGACACCTGCATTGACATCCTCCATAGCATGTGTATTTTGCAGTTGATTGTCTCATAAAAGCAAGGAAACAGTAGTTTTAAAACTCTGGTATATGATCCCAAGTTATATATTTATTCTTTTTTTGATTGACATACAGCATTTGCTCTTATATTTAGAAAAGTATCATTTTTTCTTCTTTAAAATAATTAGGTTTGGATGATTTCAAAGTTCTCTTCAAGTTGATAAACACTATAACTCTAGTTTTCAGGATATTTCAGATTTGCTAATTTTGGGGAGAATGATTTAAAGACTATTACTAATCAAACTGTCTTAGGGATCACACAAAACTGATTTATAACCCATCTCTACAGCTCCATCATTATTTTGAATGATAAATTTCATATTTTAAAATTTATTCTATTTAAAACATAAGATGGAATAAATAATGTGTGTTCAGGGCAACTCATTTAAGGCATTAAAAACAAGTATACAGTTGGGCTGAGGCTGTAGGTCAGTGGCAGAGCACTCGCCTAGCATGCTTGAGACACTGGGTTTGGTCCTCAGCACCACATAAAAATAAACAAACAAAATGTAGGCATTCTGTCTATTTACAACTACAAAAAATATTTTAAAAAACAAGTATACAATTTAAAATTTTTATTTTGGGATGTCACAGAAAATTCTATTAGGAGAAAATTGTAGTGACCTTCTATGAGATCTCACTTCCCAAACTTCATAAAATCTACATGTAACTTGTATCCATTCATTCACTTCAATATCATGTTAGCAGAAAAATTTAAAGTGTAGTCTTAAAAACACATGTCCAAAGGGCAAACTTACATGCCTTTGCTTTTACAATACTAGGTCTGGGAAGCCTTCCCCAATCAGACATAAAACCCATCACAATGATACTTTCAGGTGGAGAAGACAGAAACACTTCATATAAAATTTGCTCAAACTTTGTTCCACAAAGGGAAAACTCCAGACAAAACTCATCTTTTTTTTTTTTTTTTTTTTTTTTTGATAGTTTGACTTGGTCAGACAAAGCCTGTTGAAATAAGGTATCTGCAGCAAATAACTTGACAGGCTCCTGAGATATTATGGTGAATAACATGCAAAAATGGGGACCAGAAAAGAGAAGGGCTGGAAGAGTTGTGATACAATGAACCACTGTGCCCAAAGGGAGCTGGAACAAAGAACAAAATGTCAAGAGGTAGACAGAACTGAGCACATGAAATCTGGATAAGAAAAGCCTTGGGAACCCATGGAAATCTGTAAAGGAAAAGTTTAGGCCTCTTCCTATGTTGGCTAATTCTGTGGGGCTTAAAGAAAAACACTAGGGCAAATTTCTGATCATTGGAATTTGTCTGAAAAGTAAATAAAAATAAATAAGACCCTCAAGAAAACTCACACTTATGAGAAGTGGGATCTATGACACTTTTTTTCTTGTAATGACCCTAATTTTCATTGTTAGTATAATTCAACTTTCAGGGAGATTTTGCTCCAAGCATATTAACAACTACAAGCTGTCTGAGGTTCCTGAAGACCAGGAGGAGAGTGATCTTCGGAAACAAACCTTGTTGCTTTCACAGTATCCACATTGTGTATAACATTTCTTCTTTTTGCACTCTGGTTCAGACATATGGAATAAATACAAACAAAACAAAACAAAACAAATTTCCCCAATATACCAGGAAGCCATACCATACTGTAGTGACCACAAAGTGGGAGGCATTACTAGTCTCTGTGAAGTAATAATATAAAAGAGGAAAAATAGCCTACTTAAGAGACTGCCATGGGATGGGGTTGTGGCTCAGTGGTAGAGTGTTTGCCTAGTATATGCAAGGCCCTGGGTTCAATCCCCAGCGTCGGGGTGGGGGGACCCATCACATATATTGCACAACTATTGTTGACAACTGAATTGTAGAGCAACAGAAATAATTTCCTCTATGTTCTGCTTCAAAAGGACTTCACACTAATATATTTAATTAAGCTTCACATAACATATCCCCTGAAATACCAATGAATACCCAGAAAAAGATAAAAACTCAAAAAGGCAGCAAAAAGTCAGACAGGCCATCTACTGACAGATTCCTGGGAATAAGTTCTAGCAATGATCTCTGAAAAAAAATGAGCAGTTCCCTATCAATGTGCAAAGAGACAAGAAGACAGTGTCTCTCATTGACTACCTGCCTTGTAGCACAAAATTCCCAGGATCTGTACCCATCTGAAAATCATGCAAGCATTGTCTGTTTCAAGAGGCACCTATACTTTGAAGCAATCAATATGCTGTTTGAAATTACCAGATCTTTTTATTTAACAAGTGAAATAATATTTATGTCATTTTTATTTTTAAAAAGTATATATGTTCACTATAGAAACTTTGAATATTTAGAAAAGTGAAAAGAAAAAATAAAGGGGCTGGAGTTGTGGCTCAGCAGTAGAGTGCTTGCCTAGCATGTGTGAGGCCCTGGGTTCGATCCTCAGCATCACATAAAATAAATTAAAAAAAAAATAAAAGTATTATGTCTGACTACAACTAAAAATAAATTTAAAAGGATAAAGGCATGCCCACTATTAACATGAGAACATACATCCTTTATTTTTATGCATTATTCTATTTTTGTAAAAATAGAATGCTATTTCTAAAATTTTGTAATTTGTTTTTAAAATTAAAATGACATAGCTCATGCCATCAAATATGTTTAGAATATGAAAGTTTGTATGTATATACACATATGTATGTGTATTTATTCATACAAATATAGATATTTCATTACACCATTGCGTGCATGTGCCATACATATATTAACTAGTGTCCTTAGGTTTATTTTCTTAGGATAATTTTTTTAGAAGTGGAATTGTCAGATCAAAACAAATACTTATTTTTCATTTTTTAAAATATTTAATTTTATTAAACAAAATTTTAAGTATTATAGCATGTTAAACTTTTATAACCTTCAAGTTTTATATTGATTTTAATTTTGCATATAACTAAACTTCAAATCTGCTGACACCTGCTAAAATGATTCCATTATGAATTCTTAAATGCCAGCTTCTTGCAAAATTTTCTTTGCTTCTTCTGCCACTTACTGGTTTTCTCCTTGAGATGGCTAATGAAAATATCATCAATTTGATAAGGTATCATTAAGCAGTCATCTGCTACCACGATCCATCATCATTCCAATTTTAAATTTTGGAGTTCCCTCTCCTGCTCCTCCTCCCCTTCCCCTTCTCATACTTGTGACTCTTCTGCTTCAGGCTTCTGAGAGACTGAGATTACAAGAGTGCATCACCATGCCTGGCTTCTTTTTAACTTCTAAGTCTTCCTTTAACTCCGTAATTCTACTCATACTCCATGCAGATTAGAAAAATCTACGAAAGGTAAGCTAAAGTATCACTGACATCTTCTGTAACCTCAAGAGTTCCAGTGTCCCTGGCTCCCTGTGGCCCACTCCACCTACTGCCTGAGAATATAGCACCCTGAGTTCCTCATTCACCCATGTACCAAAGACTTCAAGAAAAGTTATATAATTTACAAACTTAGCAGTGTCAGGTTAATTTGTTTCCTTTTCTTGAGAATTTGAATTTGAAACATTGAGACATTGAGCCACATTATAGGGGAAAGCACTTGAAATAGAATATAATAGGGTATGCTGGCCCAGAATCGCTTCCATGATTTTCCACACCCTCTTTGACATAAAAAGAGAGAAATCTAAGAGAGGAAAAATCTTCTCAGATAAAGCCACTCTATAGTTACAAGGAATTAAGTATGTAATTGCTGATGTGAAAATTTAATGAAGTGTTGGGAGATAATTTGAGCAAAATAAGGAAAAAAAGAAAAAAGGGAATAAATAATGGAAACAAGGACAGAATTTAGAAGATCATTATAGGATGCAAAATATCCAACTAACTAATATTTAGAAAGAAAGCAGTGAAATCAGAGAAAGAAATTATAAAGTATTTGAGTAAACTTCCTAAAACTGAAGAATATAAATTTCTGTGTCAAAAGAACATACTAAGTTCCTGGGACAATAAATAGGAAAAAAATATGACAGACACATCAC
The DNA here is from genome assembly GCF_001458135.2 of Marmota marmota marmota. Classification (NCBI taxonomy): domain Eukaryota; kingdom Metazoa; phylum Chordata; class Mammalia; order Rodentia; family Sciuridae; genus Marmota; species Marmota marmota. The sequence continues at coordinate 11,870,910 of NW_026000272.1, forward strand.
TATGAAATGAAAATAAATCAGACCTAAAGAATGAATTGTAAAACATTGTGTGGTGAAAATATAAGTGGTTGGGGCTGGAGGTTTGGCTCAGTGGTAGAGCACTTGCTGAGCATGTGTGAAGCACTGGGTTTGATCCTCAGCACCACATAAAAATACATAAAATAAAGGTATTGTGTCCAACTACAACTAAAAATTATTAAAAAGAAAAGTGGTCATATACAAGGAAACAGGACTCAAAATGGCATCAGTTTCCTTAAAATAACATTAAGCCCAGAAGACAATGGAGATGACATCCTCTGAAATTGGCAGCTAAATAATTAGAATAATCTTCTGTGGAACACATCTAAAACAAGTTGAATGAAATATTGTATTCACATTCTAAATCACAAAGAAATAACTGAAATCAGTTAGAAGATGAAGACAAAACAAGGAAGTCCAACACTCAAAGACATTTTGGCTATGAAGGAAATTATCTAACTTGAAAATTAAAAAAATAAACCTACAAAAATGACCTGTATTTTGGACAATTTCCTGGGTTAATTAAGACAATGGTCAAACCCCAGGGTCTTCCTAGGATAGAGAGACTGAATAAATTGGCTCCCACTCTGTGGTAGAACACTAAAGAAATAAATTCTCAACATGAAGGTAATGAGAAGTAAACAGAACACAAAGAGTCTTAAATGGTCTAGACCAACAGGAACCTCAAATTTCTATTAAGGTGTTCTTGGAATAGTAATGCCCATAAGCACCTGGTATAAACAAAGAAAATATCCTCTCTGAAGAATGATACTATAATTATAGGCCTCAAATAATTCTTATCAGTACTTTCAAATACAATAATAGGAAAACAGGTAACTATATCTAGATGCATAAGGCAATAGGGCACCATGAGCAAGAATTAACAGAAACCACAGTCAACAGAAACATACCAAATGTGGTGGACAAAATTCTCAGACATAGTCCCTTGCAGCCCTCTTCACAATCCCTTCTCCAGTTATTTTATCAAACACTAAGGTGATGCTGTGGAAAGGTTTTGAAGATGTCATTAAGGTCCCAAATCAGTTGACTGAGATAGGGAGATGGCCCTCAGGCTTTGAAATTGGCAGGGTTATGTGTCAAGTAATGCAGGCATCTGACAACTAACACTGCACTGCAGCTGCCAGTCAAGGAAGCAGGGAACACAGTCCTACAACTGCAAAAAAATTTATGTCTGCCACAACATGAACTAGGAAGAGGACTCTCAGTTTCAGATGAAATGCAGCTTGGTAAAAACCTTATGAAGCACCAAGCAGAGAATTCCATGTAAGCTTCCAACTGGCCAAACTGTGAACTGATAAACAGTTGCTGATTTAAGTGACTAAATTTGTGGTAATTTGATATACAACCATAAAAACTGAAAACCCCAATAAAGGCTAGAGAAATTGGAACTATCTGTAGTCAACCACAAAATGACCATGCTTACTGTGCTTAACGAAATAAAAGACAAGCTTTAAAATGTCATTGGGAAATAATAAATCGTGAAATTTGTCACAGACTTCTGTATTCATCCATACTAGAGTAACTGGAATTTCATGATATATATATATGCATCAAAAATATCACATTGTACACTCTGAATATACACACTTTTTATTTGTCAATCATACGTCACTAACGTGGATAATATTAAAAGGAATAATAGGGACTGAATTTACTTTCCTTGCTGAAGCAACCAGAAAGCTGGATAAAATACAAGAATGAATGGTTTTCAGATTGGACAACAGAGAGCACAGAACCATTTTCACAAAGAATAAGGAGGTGATCTCTCCAATTATCCCGATTTATTGCCTGGAGGTTTTTCCAAGCTGCAATTTCAAAGGAGGTGGCAACTAAATAGAATCTGGTGATGTTGCTGAGTTGAGGAACCAATAATCAAAGTTAAGGGAATTGAACAGAGCCAGTCAAATGTGTGACAGAGTACCAGAAAGAAAAATGTTCCAGAGACCTGCAGAAGTGTTCCTGTGTGTCTTTGGAATATTATTTCTGTCCATATGTGAGAGGAAACTAGCAGGCACAGGAAATAGAATCACTGTAAAGCACTAGGCTAAAAAATTCCCAACATTCCACAAGACTGAGAATGTTTTGTGTTCCTACTATCCATAATGGAAAACCTTCATAACACAAGGCATAGGGTAGAGCTGTCCAAGGTAGCATCAAATGTTTAAAATGATAAAAACATAATGTCCATCTATGCAAAAAAAAAAAAAAAACAGGAAATTTTCATTTTTTAAAAAATCTGTGTCGGCCTGGGGTTGTGGCTCAGTGGTAGAGTGTTCGTCTAGCATGTGTGAGGCGCTGGGTTCAACCCTCAGCACCACATACAAATAAACAAAATAAAGGCATGTTGTCCAACTACAAATACAAAAGTAATTTAAAAAAAGAATCTAAAAATACAACATAGTAAATTTGTGGTATGCAGGTACAGCATCTGAAATGCTCATATTACAGACAAACTAAAAATCATTATTCAGTTTCTACCCTATGTCACTAGAAAAATAATACCAAATTGAACTTTAAGTAGAGTGAAAGGAAATGACAAAAAAGTATAGAAGCAGAAAACATACAAAAAACATAAAATGAACTAAGCAAATATTATTTTCTGCAGAGGTTAATAAAATTTATAAAAGCCTAGAAAGACTGACTAAGAAAAAAAGAGTGAAAAAAAAACCAAATAGTCTCAGGAGTGCATGAGCAGATGTCTATACAGATTCTACAGATATCAAAGGAATATATTATGCCAATAAATTAACAATGAGGAAAAAAGTATTAATTTGTTTGAAAAACAAACCTCATCAAAATGTTTACAGATGAAACAAAAATTTGAATAGTTTTATATCTATCAAAGTAATTGAAATTGTTATTGAAAACATTTAAACAAACCAAACTTCCACCTCAGATAATTTTACTGCTGAGCTCTAAAAGACATTTCAGAAAGAAATAACAATTTTATACAAACTCAGAAAGCAGAGGGAGAAATATTTCCTAAATTTCAGAGGCTAAAATAACCCTAATGCCAAAACTTTCCAAAAAGGCATCTGAAGAGTCTAAGAGAAACTTTAGACTGCTATTCCTCAGAAACACAAATCCAAAATTATTTTGTCAAATATTAGCAAACTATATAGAGTAATACATAAAGTAGAAAATACATTATGATGGAGTGGAGCTATCCTAGCAATGTAAGGTAAAATAATTCCATGTAATTCAACATAATTCTGAAAAAATATACTTCATAAAAATTTACAGTTCTCATAGTACACCAATAAATGGAAATAAATAAGCAAGCTACAAACTGCATTGCATGTTATATTTGTCATAGTCACTGTGCTTCCTGTAAAAACTGTAAGGATAGCTGAAACACAATTCTTTAAATCTATCGTGATATTCTTCTGCCTGATTCTCCTAACTGCAAAGGACTTGCCAACATGGGCTCATGAATGCTCAGCTTTTACTTCAGATGTTAAACTAAGTATCTGAAGTGCCCTGGAAGCCTGTCTCCTTACAAGAGTCATAAGTGACCATTTTTGACTATTGCATGGATTGTTAGGTCTGTGTCTAGCTATATAAAAATGTAACCTTGACATTGTTTTTTTCTGTCTACTGTGGCCTCTTGACTCCTATAATGAATTCCTCTGCTGTGCAAGTGAAGTATCCGGAAGACTATGTTTTGTGCCATAAGTAACAACTCTAAAACCAAGTAAGCAATTTTTAAAAATCAGATAACTATTTTATCAACATGTCATATCCTAGTATAATGTGTTAGTCAGCTTTTCATCACTGTGACCAAAATAGAGGAGAGCTTAGAGGAGGAAAAAATTATTTTGGCTCATAGTCTCAGAAGCTTAGTCCATGATGGGCTCATTCCATTACTCTGGGCCCAAGGTGAGGCAGAACATCATAGTGGAAAGGTGTGACTGAGGGAAGCTGCTCAGCTTATGGTGGCCAGAAAGCAGAGGCGGGAGGGGCTGCAGGGAAGACAAATTCTCCGGGGCATGCTCCCAGTGATCCACTTCCTCTAGCTACACCCCCCACCTACCTTCATTTATTGCCCACCCAGGCCACGCAAGCTAGGGTGGACTGATTAATTTACAGCTCTCATATTCCAACCGTTTCATGTCTGAATATACTTACATTAACACAGAAGCTTTTAGGGGACACCTCACATCCAAACCATAACATGTAACGATTAATTTTTGGCATTATTTATCAGAGAGGCATTCACTGTAGACTGAAGAGCAGTAATATGAGAAATTAATGTCTTGGACAACCATACTTCATTTTGGGGTTAGGTGATAATGGCAATGTGTGTGTTCTAGTGTTATGATCTGAGGGTGAATCTCCACTGCCAGTTGTCAGGGAGAGGCTCAAAATGAATATGAATTAAACTTAGCTAGTGAAAGGAAGGCTTAATGCTTCTCTATAACAAATCACAAATTTGTAACATGAGCATTTTGACAATCAACTTTCAATATGATTTTTAATAAGCATTGTGAAACAAGAAAGGTTTCTTGGAATCTATATAGATGTATTCCCACAAAGCTGTAAACCCAATCCTAATACTATAAATTTCATTCTCAGGCAACTCCTGTGAAGCAGGCAAAGGCCAAAGAGTCCTTCTACTGTGAAAGATGGTAGAAAGAAACAGAGAGAGGGTGAGTCACCACATACTGGACAACCAAGGAGAAACTAGTGTATGGATTGTCTAGTTCTCTGTTCTAACTATGATGTCTCCTTCATTGTATCCCTTTGTCTCTCCAAAAGATTCAGCAGGGTGTAGTTTCCATATCAAATGATCCAGGTCTACAGCAATCATGTGAGGACCATATCTATTTGACCTTGAGAAGCCATTCCTAAAATGTCTAGTTTATAAAGAGGATTACAAGGCTGGTAAGTGGTGAACCATGATCTCAAACCCAGGCCTTCTGATTCCATGGTGCAAGTCAGATGCTTAGGCTTTTACCAGCTCTCTATGAAAAAGTCAATAGACAGAAGAAAGTAACTCTTGAGTATCCAATGAACAATGAAAACATCAAATCTTGACACTCACAACAGAGGGTGAATAGTTAATGTTCATAAAACTTTATTTCTTATCCTTCAACACATACTGTGATACCAACTGTTAACTTAATACAGTGCATGTAAGCGTTTATAAGTATTACATTTTCTTTGAGTCCATCACTTCAGATGGAATTTATATAGAATATACTTATACCTTTTAAAACACTTATTCAGCCACTCATAATTCCATAGTACTGTACCAAACATATTATCATTATTCATTGTTACTTGATTTGATAATGCAATTGATAATTGTGTTTACAATGACATGTATTAATAAACCCTTTTATTAATACTTAATAGTCATCAAGAACTTTTTGAATTGCATGTCTTAGGCCTTATTTTAACAATAATATTACTATTTACCAGTGTCCATAAAAGAGGAGAGAAAGATAATTTCTACAGTGAGAACCACAGCACTATGTAGCTAATAATGTCTGCTTTAAGTCATTTCTCTGAATAAAACAGGGCACAATAATAATGAAATAAACATGAGCATGTTTTGTTTTATATAGTTTTTAGTAAGTATTTTTTCTGCCTCAATATTCATTTAAAAGCCCCATTAATCTCATCCCAACTATTATGTAATCCTTTTTGCCCCATCCCCATTGTTATCACCTTCTAATCTTTAGGCATTATCTATCACAAAAGAAGCCTTTTAGACCACAGTCATGACCTTCAATTCCACCTGTCACCATCATTTGAGAATTTAACATGCCTTGAGGCCCCAAGTCAACTTCCTGGCCTGATAAGGCCTTTATTAAAACTAATGAGTCTGGCACTGTCACCATTAGAAATTGCACTTATCACCTGTATACTCAGAAAAATGAGATATTATATCCCATCTGATTCAAATATAGGATAGATATGTCAAGGTCATTGTACTGTCATGTGTAACTAATTAAAACAAATTAAAAAAAGAAATTGTACTTATCCAAAAATCACTGATGTGAACACCGTACACTGACCATATCATAATATTTTTATTGGTGCTGTATTATTATACATAGTAGTGGGATTCATTATGCTGTATTTGTACATGCATGTAACATAATTTGATCAATTTAATTCCTTAGTACTTCACTTTCCCTTCCCTTCTCCTTCCCCTATCTTTATTGCTGTATTCCACTGACCTGTCTTCTATTATTTTAATTAGTGCATTATGATTACACATACATATGGGAGATTCATTGTGGTATATTCATAAATACACACAACTTAATTTGGTAGATTTCATTCCACAGTATTTCCCTGTTCATTCCTACCTTCCTCTCAATCCTATTCCTCTACTCTATTGGTTTTCCTTGTATCTTTGTGGGATCCTCCCCTCTGTTAAGTTTCTATTCCTTTTTTTCTTTTTTTTAATCTCTAGATTCCACATATGAGAGAAAGTATTTGATCCTTTCCATTCAACTCTTTAATATATTTTTATTCCTAGATGTTTCACACTTTCAATTCAAATCATCTGAAACTGAGAGGAACTGGAAGCATACTGATATAAAGTCCTTACTTTGTATGTTCAGATGGCAATAGCCTGAGCTCTAGTGACTAGAAATGGCTTGGTATCATGACAAGGCTGTGTGGACTTCCTTCAGAGTCTAGGAAACAGGTATCAGCAGTTCATCCTGGATCAAAACAATTCATCAATTTGAGGGTTGATGTCATCCTCAAAGTGGTGGGTTGTTGTCCACCATCCTCTTCATGTGTTCTGTGGTGATGTACATCTTGTAGTTGTGGGCCTCGTTACCTACCAGCTCCAGGATGTTGGCCACCAAGTATTGAAGAGTAGCACTAAGGAAAATCAGATGAACAATCCTAGACACTAGACAGTATATTTTTCCTGCCTAAGGCAATCCACATGGCTCCCTGGGAACTGCTCCTCAGTTCTTAGGAAGAAGGAGAAAGTCAGCTTCTGACACCTATAGGAGCTCCTATGCTTTATTTTCTTGGTCATGGTGAGAATGAGATGGCTGGGTTTTGGTCTGACTGGTCCAGCTTGATCATCCAGCTGTCCTTAGTGTCATGAAACACCAGTCACTAGTGCTCATTCCTGCACACTGTATCCCAGTGCTCTAGCTCCATATTAGCTTTTGTGATACCTCAGACATTAGGGTGATGTTGGTGTCCTTTGGGTTCTGATCAAGTTTGCTCTAGAAATATGCACGTTAGGAAGCTGGTCTTCATAATGACTGGAGCAAAATGTAATAGCAATGTTCCCCCAGAATGGCCAGTAGCAACTAATATGGTTGAGGATAGAGAAATAAGAAATCTCTTACATTGTTAATGGCATAGAAAATGGTACAAACACTTTGAAAAATTCTGGCAATTTCTTATAAAAGTAAACATATACCTATCCTATGATTCAACCGTTCATCTTCTAGGTATGTACTGAATAAAAATAAAAATATATTAATCAATACATGTAAGAAATATGCACCAGAATTTTTATAGCACTTTTTTTCATAATAGCCAAAACTGGAAATAGCTCATGTGGCCATCAACGGAAAAATGAATAAACTGTGCTATTTACAATAATATGGATTAATTTCATAGGTACTAAGCTGATTGAAGAGGCCATACACAAAAGAGCACATTTACATTTACATGTATAAATACACTATATTTTAGGAGAGGCAAAGTTATGTTTGCCTCCATGGTGAAAGAGGGCAGGATTGACTATAAAAGGGAAATTTTCTGGATATGAATGTTGTCAACTCTTTAAATTTGTGTAGTTAAAATGTGTGCATTTTTGCATATTTTATCTAAAATATACAAATGTAATAATCAAGTAACTTGGTGAGTGGGGGTGATATAGATGAGACAAGAATGACAGAACATTGATAGTTATTGAAGTGAGTTAATGAGTATATGGGTTTCCATTATTTTTTTAAAAAATTTATGTTTGAAATTTTCTGTAATCAAAAGTAAAAAAGAAAGAAAGAAGGCAGTCATTATTATTTCTTCACAGTATCTTTGTGTAGAATTGTCATTTTTTTCTTTTTGGTACTGGGGATTGAACCCAGGAGCATTTAATCACTGAGCCACGTCCCTAACCCCTCTTATTTTTTTTATTTTGAGACAAGGTTGCTCAGGGCCTTGCTAAGTTGCTGAGGCTAGCCTTGAACTTACGACCCTCCTGCCAAAGTCTTCAGAGTCACTGATTACATGCATACATCACCATCCTGCCCAGCAAGAATTGTCTTTAATACATTAACAATCTCTAATAATCAATCAGAGGGGCACATAAAATAATGCTTACTTCCTATACTGGGCTTGTATACTCTGGATTTTGTGTGTGTGTGCTCGCGCACGCACACATACACAGAAAAAGTAACCAGGACTTACTCCAGCAAATTACAAGTGGCTACCTTCAGGTAGTAGGATTATGGGTGATTTTTTTTTTACCCTCTCTATATTTTTCTGCCTCTTCCAAATATGCAATCATGAATATTCATTTCTTTTACAATAAAAATTAAACCATACAAAAATGTTAAATACCATTTCATTGAGTTTCTCCTGTATTGTTACTATGGTTTCAGAGATTCAACAGGCTTTACCACTTCTCTTACGAAAGGCAATGCTGCTAATCATATTATTTGTTAGGAAAAAAGCTTTGCCAAGGTATGAGTCTCCAGGGTACTTTTTTTTTGTAAAGATAAAAATGCAACACTGCACAGAAGATCTGCTTATTAGACATTGGGCACACTCTCTGTAGATCCAAAATAACTCTTCAGAAATTTCCTGCCAAATTCACAGCTAAACTGTTATGCAAATGTAACTACATCTAAATTAAAAGTGCTGAGATGATACAGCCAACAGACTTTGAAGTATGATTGCTTTTTGGTGGTGTAGGCAGAAAGGTTGAGACGTTTTAAAATAAACAAGATGTATCACACTTTATTTTGTTTCCTATTTGGTTGGGGTTTACAGTATACAGGAAAGAAAAAATCATAAGTGAAAATAAAGTAGCTATAAGGGAAAAGGAAAGAATAGGTTTATGTGTTTAAGGTAAGGGCAGCTAAATTCTTACAAAACAAAATTTAAAAAACTGATTTGACCTTTAACTGCAGGTGGAGTCTCTATGCTTTATGAACTACACATAACAAAAAGAAATGGCAGGATTTTGTATCATATATGTTAAACTCTCATTGTTTAACTTCTTTTGTGTTTAAGTTTCGTCTCAACAACTTGATTTTCAAATAGCTAATTCTCAAGAGTAGAGAATCTACCTTTTATTATTGGCTACCTGTTACTGTTCTATAAATTGTTAAGAGGGTAAACACCATCTTCTGCATAGTTGTAAGCCTAGAACCTTGTTCAAGGCCTGAGATGTAGAAGGTACTAGATATTTGTTAAATAACTAACTGGATCTTCTCAACAGCATATGATCCCTTGCCTATTTTAAAAATTCTATAGATATGTATTAAAGAAGTTATGCATAAATTTATCTCACAAATATTTATTAACTATTGCTACATGCCAGGCACTCATCTCATTGCTGGGGAACACTGCAAATCTCATGGTGCTTACATTCTAATGAAAACATTACAAATTGAATGTAACTTTGAATTTTCATTGACATGAGGTCATTTTCAATGAAACTATACTGAGAAATTCCTTCATAACATTAAGGGACATTGCATACCTATAGCACTTTACTTTTGTAGGAGAGTGTGAGTAAAAGTGGTTTAAGTTGACAAGTATAAGCTCAAATAATTACTATAATTGAATAACTTTCCAAGATAACACATGAAAATTGCTAAAGAAACATACATTTCTGAAAGATGGCATCCTTAAAGATGCTTTTACCTAATATCTAAAGACCAGAAGAGAGATGGTTTCCAGAGCAGAAGATTCCTTTTATTGATAAAGATGAATTGTTGCACTATAACTCTCCTCTTTCTAGTTTGTTGGCTAGTTGAGATCTATCAAAACTCCTTCAACAGCACCCATTTTAGCCTCTGACAAGTGTTATTTTTTGAAGGCCATTCTTTAAGCTCCTTATTAATGAACAGCAGTACTGTAGCATCTACAGCCACTTCCACTGTTTCCTGGCCTTGTTCCCTCTGGTACTGATATTACAAACAGCTGAAATCAGTACATTGTGATATTATGCAAATTTGATCTAACAGATTGTGCTAAGAATAGCGTGCATTGGTCTATTTCACTTTATTTGTTGTATAGATGAATTTGGCATTTTCAAATTAAAGAACTTTATGGACATTCAAAAATATATTTGCATTAGAAATGCATTTCCTTATGAAGCTTAAATAATATGAGGAAAATCTTAAAACTTGCTGAGTTAAAAAGTAGGAATTCAGGGAGGAAAACAAGAGTGGGCATCGAGGAAGCAGATATTAGTATTTCTCATGATGTCCTTTTGGATGAATTAGAAAGGAATGGGCTAGATGCCCAGTAGAACTTGGTGGATTCAGCCCCTGTTGATTTTCTATAGCCAAAAAGGTGCTGAGTACAGCTCCCTGCAATCCTAGAGGGAATTTTCTAGTGCCATACTGCAGAGCTAAAAATTTGGGCTTGTCCTGTTCAATAATTTTTTAATGACTTGGGTGATGGCATTCATAACATGCACATAAAATCTGCTTATGACAAGAACTTGGTAGAAACAGTGAATCTATTGTTAAAATATAATCAGGAGCCTTAGAGATTTATCCAAGCTAGACTCTTGGTCTGAATAAAAATGATGAATCTTGATTGATATAAAAGAATATAATTGGTGTGGAAAAAAGTCCATTCTGCAGCTACAGTTTAGGGATTTTGTCATCTTATATTAGAGGAACTCATCGCCAAAGATTAGGGGACTTAGCTCCCTTCTAAACCATAAATTGATTAATTGACTATTAGTCAATTAATTGATAAGACTATTAATTACTATATTTTAGACTCAAAAAGAAAGTCAAAACAAAGACCCATTTCTATTAAAGACAGCATTAAGTTACAATTATTTTCATAAGTAATGGTTTTTCAATCCTATGCCAATAACATTTCTTTCTTTTGTTTTAAACATCTAAAAAGTAGAAATCCCAACCATTTCCACCTTCTCAGAAGAATGAAACTGGTTACTTATGGGAAAGTATTACTGCCTCTACTTTTGGTAAAAAATATTTTTAGTTGTAGTTGGACACAAAAGCTTTATTTATTTATTTATTTATTTGGTGCTGAGAATCTAACACAGTGCCTCACACATGCTAGGCAAGCACTCTACCACTGAGCTACCACCTCAGCCCATCTGCCTTTTCTTTCTTATTATATTTTAATATTAATATATTGAGATGACAATCTTAATGTGTAAGTACAACTTTTCCTTCTCATTTGATACAATGAAAAGTGGGCTTTTTCTGTACTTAAAAAAATGACAAGAACTTGGTATAAACAGTGAATCTATTGTTAAGACATAATCAGGAGTAAGTTCAGTGGTAGAACACTTGCCCACCATGTACAAAACCCTGGGTTCAGTCCCCAGAACCACAAAAATAAATAAATAAATAAATAAATAATAACAGGATACCTAATATCTATATGGTCTCAGGACAAAAGCAAGATACAATATTTTCCCAGAGCATCTCAAGTTTTATTATTTTTCTTTGTAAAGTAAATCATATGATGTTTAAATTATCATTTGGGAATAAAAATGGCCCAGTACTTGTGATACTACTTTGTAGTAAGAGGAACAACAGTTTATTAAGCCCAGTTTCTTCATAGATGAAAGATTGTCACATGTAGGGTGACAAAAAGTTCTTGGCTTGGAAGTTCAGGACTTTTCAAGGCTCTCCTGGCACAGTGTCAAAATGAGCATATCATAAAAAAGGTTGTTCAATTATGTTTCTATTTTTTGGCTGTTCATTTATTCAAAAATAGAAATAGGTAAAATATAAAATGCAGTTTCCAAAAAAAGCTAGCATAGTCTCGGTTTATGTTAAAAATTTAATTACCAAGGAAAGGAAATAATGGTTTGGCTTTGCTTTATACTAGTCAGACATTTCTCATTTTTATGTACAGCATTCCATTATATTTTGTGAGACTCCATATTTTGTGTGAGACAAAGGGATGTTGAAAAACAGGAAATATCCATATACAGCTGTCCACAGAGAGTATAAATATTTTGGAAGGGATATGAAATAGGAAACAGATGAAAGATGTTAAATCTAAAGAAGAAAAGACTGAGGAAGAGCTTGGTAATTGGCAAAGGAAGAACTGAATGATTCTTTGTATTCTATGTTGGAAGGAGGACTGAGGAGTTCAAGTTTCTAGGAAGAACAATTTCATTTGATTGAGGACACTTATGTAGCCAAACTCTAAAGAATGGGATGATTATAGTAGGGAAAGGAGAGGTTCTTATTATTAAAGATGCTTAAGTACCTTAGGAATGTGTTTGTAGAGGGTATCTGAGCATTATTAGGGTTAAGAGCAGAGTAGTTTCTTGTAGTACAAAATTCTAAACTTGGGCAATGAGGCCCAATTTTGAACATTGAAATTTTAAAAATCCTTGCCTATCATTATATAGCTAATCAGTTAAAAAGTTCTCTTGGCTCTTCTTTTACAATACATCTTATATCATTTTTATATTATTATTCTATGGTATACTGAATATTACAATATTTTTAGAGTTGTAAAGAGCCATCAAAATGCACACATTCTTTGTGGAGGATTGTTTATAAAGATTGTCTAATTAAAAATACTAATTAGGGACTGGGGTTGTGGCTCAGTGGTAGAGCACTGGCCTAGCACATGCGAGGCCCTAGGTTTGATCTTCAGCACCACATAAAAATAAATAAATAAAATAAAGGTATTATGTCCATCTACCACTAAAAAATAAATATAAAAACATAAATATACTATTTAAAAAATAAATGGACATAAAAACAAACACAACCTCTAACTGCTCCTTTTGCCTCCATTTTCTAGTCTCTACAATGCATTTGGTATGGTATTAAAAGGGCAATATAATTAAAGCACCCTTTACATCAGGTCACTTCCCTGCTCACTGACCCTCATTAACTCTGCCTACAGTGGTTTCCAAAGTGAAGTATGTTCTATTTACATAGTTGAGCTTGAAAAGCAGGCAAGAGAAATACACTCTACTAATAGTGAATATGCAGATATATGGTCAGCCTCACCTGGTGTTTATAGGACCACATACAGCACAAGGTAGGTAAAGTGTTCCAAGGAAAGAGTGAGGGGGGGCACCACACAGAGGGGTGTTCCATACACAGTAGAGCCCTTGCTTATCCAACTTCACTTTCCACTGATTACAATGAATTATGGTTTCTGTGAACCCAGTTAGGTTGATTTGTGGGTTCTTAAAAATATGGCTTGAAATAAACAAACCTTTACAAAATTGACAAGCAACTTAAAAATATACCTTCAAAGACATTTAGCTTTGAGGGTAATACAAATAACAAGAGTACAAATTAATGATAGGTAAATGACAGATTTGACATGTTTCTTACAAGCTCTTAGCTATATTCAAGTTAAAAACAATGACTATCTAATACATCTGACAAGGAGTTAGCTAAAAGGAACAGAAAGAAAATGAATCCTAGAGTTTCAAAAGATGAAAATTATGTAATACTCATTCCAATGCCTGATGCAAGTTCATTTAACAATGATAAGTTTTGAGGTCTCTTCTGAAGACTCTTCTGAAGATTCTTACAAAATATCACATGCCACTTGGAACACACTTGTCCATTTATCATGAGAAAATGACTGAAATAATGTATGGCAATAAAATGGAAATGGTTATCAGAAAATACTGTTGGGTGTGCAAAAAAAATACTGTGTTACCACAATAACATGAAGGAATCTCAAAGTCATTATGCTTAGTGGAAGAAGCTAGACACAAGGATACATACTCTATATTTCCATGTATGTGAAATTCTATAAAATTGACCTGAAGTTATAGTAACCAAAACATCAGGAGTTGCCAGGGCCCATGATCCGAGGTAGGAATAGATTATAAAGGGACTTAGGAGAATTTTGGGGTAATGGAAATGTTCTGTATCTTGATTGTGGCAGTGATTCCATGGCTTATGCACATATCAAAACTTGGACATTTTAAATGACTACAGTTTATTGAATAGAAATCATATCTGATTAAAGTTAATTAAAATACATATTTCATATTTCATATATTTCAATATTCATATTTCGTCTCTCTATATTATCAAGAGAAGAGTGTACACACAGGAAGTAATTATTTACCAATTGACTAATTGGCTTATATATTAAAGAGAACAGAGGCATCCAGTGTTACCTCCAAAGGGAGCTGGAGGCCATGGGTGAAAACATACAGGATGACTGGAGATCTCCCCTCATTTTCCCAGTCCCATTCTGAGACCCTATGTGCAATTTTTCTTGCTGCTCCTTGCTGTGGTTAGGCCCCCAGTCTGTTCTTTAGATGCCTTATTTATATAATTTTTAAGGTATCATAGCCTAGGCTATGGTAAAGGCATTTTAAATTTAGTTTTTAGTATTTCACTTTGCAAATTTGATCCCTGCCTTAAAACTGGGTGCCTTTCAACACAATCAAATAATTCAGTCAATTTGCTAGCTTCAGACACATGGCAAAGACTCAAGAAACATGTATCAATCAGTTGAAATGTCAACCTCAGCCCATAAAAGGGCTCACTCCATTGTCCCAGAATATGAACTCAGCATCTATCTGAAATGGAGCTGCAAATAACTTCCCAAAGTTGTGCTATGGGTGCCATCTTTAAGCAGCCCTGGATTTAGCTGTTACCACATATAGCTTTTAACAACCAGCATTTTGAATTGTAGCAGCAGGTCTATGTGTCATCTGTCTTAACATGCTGTTTCAGGTCAGTGTTTGGTCAGGTTCCTCTATTGTGTGAAAATTGGCCATTAGCACAACTAAAAATAGAGAATTGACTTTTCTACAGATACATGACTTTATAGGTATAGGGATATGAAAAGAGCCGATATCCCAGAACAAAGAGAGTATCTCACAGTTTTAAAGAAAAAACCTCCTAGAAAGTGCTGGTAGACTTTTTTTTTTAAACCACAAGTAAGCAGACAAGCCATGGATGGGATTGCCCTCAACATAGCCATTGATTACTTTATAGACTCCTCTTTCAATTAAAAGATTTTTGGTGATGGCTTTACTAACTCACGCTGGCTCTTTACAAAAATGAAATGAGGGGAAATCAATGAAATATGTTGTGAAATCAATCATTATGTTCATTGCAGTGTAACAGTTATTTCTAATGTAAACAAGAGAATGAGAACTAAGAAAAGGATTGAATCTGTCTGCAAACTGTGGTTCTATATTCAACAGTACAGTCCCTCAAAATGGAGCATTCTTCAGTCCAAAGCCTCTGACAAAACATGGTCAAAGTTAATATAGAGAAACCATAGACCTGCAGGCCTTCAGATCAAGGAGCATTGCATTACCAGAAGTGCCTCAATGAATCATGTTACTAGGTATAGTGCATGCTATCGCAGATTGGCTATTATTCATGTCACGGCACAGTATTAGTATTGATATTGGAAAGAAGACATGAAATATAAAGACAGCTATTTCTGCATGTAAGAAATCAGAATGATGGTTTAACGGGAAAAAGTGTAAATAAAAATGGCAATAGCCAGTTAGCATGAACAATTAACTCTGCTAGGAGGATCTAGAATCTGCAGGAAAATAGGATTTGTTAGCAGTTTTGTAAAGTGTGAAATATTTTATTCCTTTTAAAATGGACTTATTTATCTCTATAGTTTCTATAAAGATGATGTTTCTTTGCCTTAAAAAAGTTATCTAATTTCTGTAATCTCTTGTTCTTATAGCAGTCCTAATAAACTTTCAGAAAAGGTGCTATACATGAATAAGTATCCATAGAAATTAGCTGACTCAGTGTCATTAAGTAATATGAGGCTAAGTAGGGCCTCAAACTATATACCCCTTGACTCTAAATTACTTTGTTGAACTCCTTCTGTTTCTTTTTAAACATCATCTATCAAAATGCATTTGGCCTGATTCCATTTGTGGGGCATTTATTTCATTTTTATTTTAAGGTGATGAAATTTGAACATAGAGCCTTTTATGTATCAACTTTTTTATAAGGCAGGGAATATACTTTTGATAAAATGTACACATTTATATTCAATGGGATTCAGCTATGTATTTGGGATCTGCATTCTATTTTTATTTTACTGTTTTGAACTCAGAAAATTCATAAAACAACTAGAATGATTATACCAAGTTATGTAATTATAGTTTCAGTACATTTCTTAGATTAATAGGTGAGAATAAATACCGGTAACTTGGCAGAACAACTTTTTTTCTGCTTAAAAAATAGTTTAACTAGTTGTTCCTCCACAATATCAAAACTGGTATTTCTATAAAGCTCTTTTTTTCCTTTTGTCATATCTTTTTCCCATTTTTAAAATTGTTTCTAATTAGTTGGACATGATAGAATGCATTCTGACACATCATACATAAATGAAGTATAACTTTTTGTTCTGCTTATACATGATGTAGAATCACACCACTCATGTTGTCATATATGTGCAAAGGGTCATAATATCTGATTTATTCTGCTATCCTTCCTACTCCCATTCCCCCTCCCCTTCCTTCACTCCCCTCTGCCTAATCCAAAGTACTTCTATTCTTCCCTAGCCTCCCCCTTATTGTGAATTAGCATCACATAAAATTTCCAGTGTATTTTTTACTTCCAAAGAGCAGATTGGGTAGTTGAGAAAATGCAAGATATAACTCAAATGTACTGACTGTAATCCTGATATGCCAGCCATTTCCAGGAAATCATTTACCGCTGAGGGCTCAGTGAAGTAATGTGCATTACAGAGAGGTTACAAGTGCATTTCGTTTACATATGTGAAAATTATTTCATAATTCTCTTGGACAGGCCATCATGAATTTAAAGAAGAAAATCAGAATAATTTCATTTGTAAAATACTTCAAGAATGTGGTAATATTCCTTCAATAGAGCCAGATCAGCTAAACCAAAATTAAACCCTTCTATTGACTCATGATGTTCAGCCATACTGTTTTGGGTTCAAATGACTATTTTCCATGAAATACGTGTGCCAATACTTTTTCAGGAATGCACTTATGCTGTATTAGCTCTGATCCTGTATGACCCTAGTCCTGTGATTTAGGTGATATGATCTAGGGAATAAAATGTGACTGCTAAAAATGTGGAAATACAAATAGAAGAATATTTACCAAATACTCTCATTCTAACAAGGAGAACCATGGCACTCAAACTAGCTAAATTATGGCCCAGCTATACTGTGAAAATTCATTTCCAGAAAAAAAATAGAACATCCAATTATAAGCCTGTGTTAGGTTAAACCTTGTGAAATTACCTATATTCAACTATTTCTTTTACCAAGAGAAACAGTGATTTCATATAATACAACATAAAATATTACCACAACCACAGATCAACTTACTGCCCATGTATTGATTCAATTCACTTCAAACATACAAGGGCCTATATTGTGTCAGAATCTTTGAGAACATACCATCTAATAATTAAAACCTGATGAGAACAAGTAGAGAATGAAGGGAACACAGGTAAGGAAAGAGTGATTTTAAACAGAGTGATAAAAAGCCTTCATAGTGGATTTGAAGGTTCAACTGGACTTGAATTTTGATAGACATGAGAGTAAGGCTGCAGATACAGGGTGAGGGCAGGTCTGCAAAGATGAAATGCAATAAGGTCATCTCTGGAACAAAGAGTTGTTAAGTAGATCTAAGAAGTGAGGTTCATGGGAAAATTAGCTCATGTTGCTTGAGAAAATGGAATTTGCTATTAACTAGTTTATGCTTTGCTCTTGGATTCATTCAACAAAGGCATTTAAGCTGGTGTAAGGCATGATTACAGCTGAATATTAAGAGATCATTTCAGAGTAGTATGAAGGATAAAATGAAGAGGGTGAGAATAGAAAATGATTAATTGGGAGGCTTTTGCAGTGTATTAGGAAAGCATGAGGGCTTGAATTGGGTTAACTTGACCACAAAACAGAGGGCACATGTCACCAATATAACAGTCTTAAAATCAATAGGACTTGATAACTATCTTGATGTAGTGAGGGAATGGTTCAAAACATAGTGGGAGGAATGGTTCAAAACTTGGTTCAAGATAATACAGAATAATTGGGTAGTAATATTATACAAAATGAGAAAATCAGAATTTGCAACATTTTGGATAGGAGTTTACAAGGCAATAATGAATTTCATTTAAAAATTGAGTTTGAAGAGTCTTAGGAATATTTACCTATAAATATCCATCTTGTAGTTGGTAAAGACTGATTTGGATCCTACACGAAAGGCAAGTACTTGAGATAGAAATACAGGAAGTGGATAAAAAAATTGAGATGAGTATGTTTTGGGGAAAGAGCCACAGAGGAGCAATGGGATGAATTAGATTTAAAATCATGGAAAGAATTTATTTCCTCTAAAATATGAAAAAAATGAGGGAATGAGTGAACAGAAGTGGAATGGAAAAACCTTGAAGGAACTCAATAAAGATAGTTTTTTAGTTGGACACAATATCATCTTTATTTATTTATTTTTGGTGTGGTGCTGAGAATCAAACCCAGGGCCTCGCACATGCTAGGCAAGCACTCTACTGCTGAGCCACAACCCCAGCCCAGGTTTATCTTCTTGTGTCTTCTTAGTAAAAGTAGAGTTGAAAGTGAGGATAAAGAAAGATTAGGGACTTGGCATAACATAATAAAGAACTAAGAAATATACACCTCTGATTTTGAGAAGCAATCTAACATGTTAACAAACATTGTTGGTATATCCCCTAGTAAAAAAATAAGTTGCTATAACACAACCATAATTTAAGACAAATAACCAGTTCAAATAACCAGTTAAATAACAAGTTCAAATGTAATTCATTTTGCTTGAATCCCAAATGATTTATAAAAGTGGTGGTTCTGAATTATCCTACCCTTTAAAAATTCTTTTTCAAGATGTATTGGTTATTTTCCATATTTTTCACACACTGTATGTTCTTTAACCCATCATTTCTTATATTATTAATGATAAAATTTTTAAATTTATTTCTTAATTTTAATCAATGAGAAAATTGACTAATATAGCAAATATTTACAATATGAATCCATTTTTTATTATAATATTTTTCAACAACTCAGACTATTGAGTTTACATTGTATGGACAGAATGGGACATTAGAAAATGGCAATCTTATTTTATTGGTGGCAGTTAAATTCCTCTTCAATACTTAAAAGATCTGTCACAGAATTTTTGAGAAGTCCTTTCAAATTACCCAGCTTACTGCATTTATTTCAACTAATTGAGCTTCAGAAATTAGTGTATGGTTTCTTGCTTTGCTATCATTGTTGCGGAGGAGGAATTTGTTAAAACTTTGACACTTTACCATAGGGCAATAGTCAATTTAACCTATGTTACCATGGTTACTCTTGGTTGACTTGAAAAAATACCCAGACATCACCATTTGTGCCAATGAATAATATTATCTATCACTAACAGAATCAATGCTCTCTTCCTGCTTCATTTTTATCTTTCTGAGTGATTTTTTTTGCACCTAGTAAGTATTAAAATAGTTATTGAAGGGTGAAAACATTTATGAAAACTGATTCACTTGGTTAAAGTGATACATTTATGTACATAATAAAAGATTATAAACCCTTGGCTCTGAAGAGGAATTCAGGGATCATTTAGCCTGAGTCTCCTCATTTATATATATGAAAAATGACACACTGAATTAGGAAGGGATTGCTTAAAGTTCCACAGATATTAAATGATCAGAATACATAAACATGATTCTCAGATAATAAAATGAGCTTGTGATTTTATTTAAATTTTCAGGAAAACCGTGAAAATATATAAAAGAAAAGCTAATATATTCCTCATCAGTCATTTTATTGACCATTTCTTGGATGTATGACAGTGAGCTCTAGAAGTTGAATCATAGAGCTTAGAGAGAGACAATGTAACTCATATCTGAGTGACTACAAGTATTGGCCCATAGTCAATCAAATCAGCTTGGCAGCCTTACTGATGAAGACAGATGAAAGTTGTATATGTGATGTAACATACTAAGATATAAGTCCCTTTGGGGAAGATATTGTGCCATGTAGTCAATATAAATGTGTGTATGAATATAAACAAAATACCATTCCTGCTTTCAATGAGTATTTTGTGCACCCCACCACATGGAATACAGACAGTAAGTTGCCTGGCTTAGTGATGGATTAGTGCTACTCTCCCTTTCTTTCCAAATTATTGTTTGGTTTTGCATTTATGAAACTGTACTGCAGATTGGGATCTTCATCTGTTAATAGGAAACATGTCACTGATGATATAACTATATGGTGTCTTAGATCTTACACGGTTGACTTTTGAGTGAAGCAAGAGAGAATGTTAGCAACCCCTAGGAAAAAGACAGAAATGGTCCCAGTGGCCCTTTCAACAAGATGGTTTCAAGATAGTGGTTTCAGAAAAAAAAATTCAGGGGGTAAAGTAGTGCTACTTTCTGAGTTTCAGTATCACCCATGGTGGGCTGCAAGAAGAACAATAATAAAGACTTTTTTATTGGTGCATAATAATTATTTAGAATAGTGGGTTCCATTGTGGTATATTTGTACATGCACATAACATAATTTGATCAAACAGCTAAATCCTTTTTTAAAATGAATTTTTGTATAAAAAAGCTCATTAGTTATATTAAACAAATAAAAGCAGAAAATCCCTGGATGGATCAGGAGTAGGGAACTTAGGATCTTACCAGCTAGGCTTATTCTCTCCTTTCCATTTTATCAATGAAGAAAGAGAATTCCAGAGAAACAAAAAAAAATGTGTTTACCTTAATTCATTGTCCATAAGCAATAAACCAGGACTGGATTCTAGGTTCTTTTTCTACTCTGCCATATTGCTTTAAGTATATTGAATTTACTATGCTATAGTAGACTAATTGGAAGGTATGAAATAAGCTAAAGACATAAAATCATCTTTAAAGGAGTTTACAATAATAGCACGGAAATGAAGCAAAATTGTTTTCATTCAGGGAACATTTGCTACGTGTGATGCACTAGGGATATAAAGGCTAATAAGATTATAGACCTTCAAGCAGCTTACAGGTCTCATGGAGCATGTGATAGACTGAATAATATCTCCCAAATATATCCAGGCCCTAATTATCAGAACCTATAAATGTTACCTTATATGGTAACAAGGGTTTCACAGATGTGATTAAGTTAAGCATCAAGAGATAGGAAGATTTTCCTGGATTATCCAGATAGAACCTGAGTGTAATTACAAAGCTCCTTATAAACTGGAGGAAGAAGGAGATTTTACTACAGAAGATTAAAGATGTAACAACCTTTGAGATTTGAAGTTACTATGCTGTGGGCTTTGAACATGGGGGAAGGAGTCATGTGTCAGGGAAAGCAAGGAATATAGGTGGCCTCTAGAAGCCATAAAAGAGCAAGAGAGCATTCTCCCCCTGAGCTTTCAGAGGAAGTGTGGCATTGAAAGTTAATTAAAGGTGGATTTTCATTTTACACTATATACAAAAATCAATTCCAGGTGGATTAAAAGTCTAACGTGAAAAACAATTCTTTCATTAATCTTCTAGAATAAAATTTAGGAAAAAAACTTTATGACTTTAGAGTAGAGAAAGATTTCTTTAAGAAAACAAAGACAGCATACACTATAAAAAAGAATGACTTGAATGTATAACCACTATAAATTTTTTTAGAACACACACTGGGAGAAGATATTTACAATGCATATACCCCACCTCCACCACCAAAGCATTAGTATCCAGAATATATAAAAACTTCAGTAAATCAGTAAATAAAAGATTACTCCAAAAGAAATGATGAGAAAAGGATTCTAGACCACATTGCAGTTACTTCACAGAGAGGGGACAGGAGGAGTAAGAATATTTTTCCCTTCCTTCAGTTTTCTTCTTTGGTTCTTCCTGTGAACCCAAATAGAATCCAAAGACAAGGGAACCCTTTGCTCTCTTCCATATAGTTCAATCTCCTAGATCACCTAGCAGGGTAAAAAGGAATGAAGAGTGGATCTGGAGTGGCAGAAGATCCATTTAATTTTAAAACTCTATCCATACAAAGTGTTGAAGAGTGTGTACAGCAAAGGAAAACCCCATACAATCCTGATGGGTTTTTTAACCAACACTTTAGAGAGCAATTTGGCAATATTTGCTAAATCTTAACACATACATACATTATGACTCAACAATCCCACTTCTATGTATATACTTTGCAGAAAAACACATACAAGTACAGCAAAATACAAGAATGCCCATAGCATAGATATCTGAAAATATTGGTTGAAAAATAAACCATCAGTTAAAACAATCAATGAGTATATTGTACAGGTTGAATATTCCTTAACCAGAATGCTTGGGATTATAACTGTTTCAGCCTCTGGAAGTTTTTGTTTTGGACTTTACCAGTTGAGTGTTCTTAATATAAAAATCTGAAATCTAAAATGTTCTAAAATCAAAAGCTTTTTGAGCAACATGTGGGCACTCATGAAGTTCCAGATTTTGAAGAATTTCAGATTTCAGATTTTTGGATTAGGGATGCTCAGCCTGTAGTATATTCAAAGCCAAAAACTCCAGAACATACAAGAACACAACATGGAGGAATTTTTCAAAAAAGCATTGAGCAGAAACATATATCACAGGAAAATGCTTCCAGTGTAATTCCATATGTAGTTTTTAAAAGATATCAAATAATACTATATCTTGTAGATGATGTATAGTCAAATGATATGGAATTTCATGGAATAATGTACATCAACACAGAATAGCTACCTCTTTGGGCAAGAAAGAAGGATGAAGCTCAAGAGGGGGGCCTAGATTACTTCAATATTTTGATGAGGTCATTATTTCTTAAGTTGTATTTTGAATAAATAATTATTATTTAATTCAGTTTTATGTCAGAGTTCATAATGGTCTTTAAAATATGAAGTGCGACAGGTGCTTTAAGAGAGGTATGACATGCCCAGGGGCCTCGGATGGCAGATGTGGCAGGGGTTTCAGGGAAATTTTGCTTGAAGAGCTGGAATTTTCCAAATGGTTTAGACCACTCAGGGAAGGAAGAAACCAATGTAGTGTGGATACATTGGCCAAGGAACTGGAGTTAACAGCCTGCAAGAATGAGGAGGAAAGCTCTACTTAGAAACAAGGTATCTAAATTGGAGAGAAAAGACCAGACCTACCTTTTTAGAGAGAACTGGTAAATGTTTATATGCAAGAAGCAATTTGTAGCCAGTAGGACCTGAATTATATTCATTTAGATACTAGAATCTTCCTGCCTCTGGAAAAATTCATGCTCAATCCAATAAAAGTACAGTCCAAGGTAAGAATTTGTTTGGTCAACATGTGGCTATCACCCTTTAAATGTGCATTCTATTTGACCACTTCAAAGCATGTAAATTCCCAGAGCCCTGAAAAGGGATGGATAGTGGACATCATTACAAGGAATGAGTCAATATTTTAGAGAAGTACCCAGACATGCCCAATGTGACCTGGCCAATAAGTGATATGATCAAGCCTGGAGCCAGTTCTTCCAATTGTATCTTCAGAATTCATTGTATTATCCACAAAGCTATATCACATGTTTACATCTGAAGTTACATCAACATTAAGAACATATTCTCTTACATAAGCAAATCAACTGAAGAGCTTTTTAGCAAATTTGGATTGAATAAGGGTGCTTACAACATATAGCTAATAATGTATTTGTATAAGTCAATGATTTATTGCAGTGAATTAAACTATCCCATCTCTTAAGAAGGGTGGGTTGGTAAATAATTGAAATATTTCAACATGTATAACCTTTTGTGAAGTATACAACCTGATTAAAAGTGTTGTCCTTTTATAATAAATGATTCAGAGGTTACATTTCTTCTAGTAGATCACAAATTCTATAAATGAAATCAATGAAATAAAGCTGATGAGTTCTGTTAATAGAGTAGTCTTGAAAATTGTGCTTTGGCCTTCAGGCTATAGAATTTTCTAATGAAGACTGGAAAAACTGTTAGGAATGTGTCTATTCTATACTTTTTTCCTCCCAACAGAAGATCAGTCAGTCTGCCTCTCTGACAACCTATAGAGGGGCAAAGCATGAGCTCAGTGAAGTTGAAGGTGAACAATTGAGTTAGAAACATTAATTTAATTGAATTTTACACTCAGGGATGCTCTTATACCACAAATGTAGGTAGCACATTGAGGGACAAATGACACTAAAATATGTTAGCCACTTTCTTTCTTTCTTTTTGAACTGGGGAGCCAGCCAGTTACCTTTGGAATCCCATTCTGATCCTAGCTTTTTGATTGACATGATAGGGGCATAGAAAGGCACAATAGAAGATTTCTGCCATTAATAAGTTGATATTACATTTGGGAAATATAAAACATTGTAATACAGTAAATTATGAGGTATAGACTGCAGGTGCTGCTTAGAAGACACTAATTACAATGCCTACAAGATTGTTATTACTTAATAAAAACAGTGATATCTTGGGAAATTTTATGCCAATGATTGTTTTCTTTCTAAAATATTTCATTAAAAGTTAAACCACTATATTTTTTGGATGGTTTCATTTGCACACTGTTGCAAAAGGTACAGAATGAATCCTGGATTGATTATTCAATCAACAATGGAGATTATTTCTGAAACTATTGATTTGCAAAGATGATGCAATTTAATTTAAATTTCATATACCTTGTACAGATAATAGTTTAGACAGATGAAAATGATTTGTTTAAAAATTCAAAACAATATTTTGTAATTTCTATTATTGCCTAAATAACAAATGTATGATACTCTTTTAATACTTGTCAAAAATACAAAGCATTTAACTATGGTTTTAAATACAACTGGAAATACTTTATAATTAGGACAAGATCTAAGAAAAATCTCACAAGGAAAAAATAATAAAACTAGGGTTTCAGCCTAAGAAAACAAAAGCAGTATGTAATAATTGGGTGAAGTCAAAGAAACAGAACAAAGTATAAGCAATAACATATTAAATTATTGTTAATTGGAAAAGCCAAGATGTCCCTCCAGGCAGAAATCAGTAATTAGAATGTGGTGAAGCTCATTATCATCCGAGTTGGAAATAAAAAGTGGAATGTATCTCTTCCTTTCCCATTTCTCTCAGTCAACAACCTTGAGATACTTCCACTGGTGAGATGAATCAATGAGAAAGGTAAAACTCAACATCTCAACTTTTTTCCCCCTTAGAGACAGTATATCTGCAGGATTTTGAAGTCCTTCTTTGCCAATCAACACCCATGAGCTCAGGTCTACCCACACACAGCAGGAAATATGAGCAAGGCAGACAGCAGCCTGCTTTTGGATCAGCCATCAGTTCTTACAAATCTCAGTGATTTCTGCTAATTAGAAAATTATCTGACTAGACATGGGGCCTATACCATCTACCTTAGCTGATCTTCCTACTTCTACCCAATTTCCAGCCTTGATTGACAATGTGATTTCAGTTGGCCTGCCCATTTCAATGTCATCCATGCCTCTAGGGTTACAAAATTCTAGGGGTCCTTTTTCTAGGCCAAAAGCTCTAGAATCCCCAATCAATCTTGATCCTCAGTGTATAAAAATCCATCCCACATAAACAAGATGCAGGACCTAGGTCTATGCTTCTCAAAATGTGGTTAATAAATTATCAGAATCAGAAATATCTTGGGGTGGTCATGAAGCTGCCTCAAATGCTGATGTGGGAGCTCAACTCAGACCTATTGAATGAGAATAGTTCAGTTGGAGCTCAGAAATTATTATTTAAATCACTACATGAATATTTAAGAATCAGTCCTAGTTGTTGCAAGTCCTTATATTTTAGTCAGCTTTCTTGCTGCTGTGACTGAAAGGATCTGAGCAGAACAATTGTAGAGAAGGAAAAGTTTCTTTGAGGGCTCACGGTTTCAGAGGTCTTAGTCCATAGACAGCAGACTCCATTCCTAAGGGCTCGAGGTGAGGCTGAACATCATGGTAGGAGAGTGTGGCAGAGGGAAGCAGCTCACATCAGGAAGCAGAGAGAGAGACTCCACTCTCCAGATAGGAGAGGACCCCTAGAATTTTGTAACCCACACCCGCAATGAACCATTTCCTCTAGACACACCCCACCTGCCTCCAGTCACCACTCAGTTAATCCCATCACAGATTCATTCACTAATTGGGTTAAGGCTATAACACTATAATTTCCCCTCCAAACCTTCTTGCATTGTCTCACATGTGAGCTTTTGGGGGACACCTCATATCCAAACCATAACACCTTTTTATTCCTTCACTGTGTCTCCTTCTAGAATGGAGAGGATTTCCCAGCCAGTGTAGCAGAACATACCCTTCCCCCAGTTTTTTTAGGTGCCAAATGGACCTTTATTTAATTTATTTATATGTGGTGATGATAACCAAACCCAGTGCCTCACACCTCCAGGCAAGCTTTCTACCACTAAGCCACAACCCCAGTCCCCTGCCCCCACTTTAAGTCACTGTTTTAGTCAGCTTTTTTTTTTTTTTTTACTGCTATAACCATAAGACCTGACAAGAACTGGGTGTGATAGTGCATGCCTGTAATCCCAGTGGCTTGGGAGGCTGAGACAGGAGGATTTCGAGTTCAATGCCAGCCTCAGCAATGACAAGGCACTAAGCAACTCAGTGAGACCCTGTCTCTAAATAAAATACAAAAAACGGCTGGGGATGTGGCTCAGTGGTTGAGTGCCCCTGAGTTTGATCCCTGTTACCAAACAAACAAACAAACAAACAACAACAAAACCTTACAAGAACAATTAAAGGAGAAAAAGTTTGTTGGGAGGCTAATGGTTTCAGAGGCTCATAGTTCATAAATGTCCTACTCCATTGCTCTGGGCCACAGGTGAAACAGAACATTATGGCAAAAGAGTGTAGAGGAGGCAAGCAGCTCAGGACATGATAACCAGGAAGCAGGGAAAGAGCTCATCAGGGACAAAATATGTACCCCAAAGGCATTTCCCAGGGACTCACCCCCTCCAGCCACACCCTACCTTCCTGGAGATACCAGGATACCACTCAGTTAATCCCCGTAGGAGGATTAATTCACTGATTGTGTTAAGGCTCTCATAACCCAATCATTTCTCCTCTGAACAGTCTTGCATTTCTCACATGTGAGCTTTTGGGGACACCTCACATCCAATCATATAGTCATTATTGCATCATCCTGTCTTATATTCTTCACAGTTAACACCATCTAGAAGTTATGTTATTGTGTATATGTTTACTTTTTTATTGCCTATCTTTCTCAATGAGGATGAAAACCCAAAAAAGCTAGAGTCTGATCTTTCTTTCACAGCATTGCCTTTACTGCCACTGCAGTAGTGTTTGGCATTTAAAAGGAAGGTTCTCAATAAATATTTGCTGGATTAATCAAACATTGATCTGATGGCAACACCTAGATTTCTAGAACCACCTCTGCATATTTGGTCAACAGGAACATAGAAACACTGTTGGCTTTCTCCTATTAATGACCTTTCTTTCTCTTTTGGATAAAGCTAAATGTGGATATGTGTAAAGCTAAATTTGAATCAGATATATAAATGTGCATTGAATGCACCCCTATAATGGATCCATGTCCCTACAACCATCCAACACTTGAATAATCTTCATAAAACTGAAGTATTTAGAAAAGCAATTGTTTGGAAAAACAGTTTTCCTAGATAGATAAATATTAACCCCTAAGTTAATATTAATAATCTAATGAAATTATTTTTATTATTTATTAGGTACTTCTTAAATAAGTGTATTGAGGGCAAGGAATTCATTATAAGATTTGGGTTCACCTGAGCAAAGATTCACAGGTATTCAGGCATCAGGTGCTAAGAAGTAACTGAACCCATTTATCAACATGTTTAAGATGCAGCAGACCATCATATACATTAATTTATTCTGGTAATTTATCAATAGTTTCCTGAGCATTTGGTCTCTTATGGTGGTACTTTTTGAAGGAAGGTGTCTTGTTCCATACATATCCAGCAAGTCAAATGATCCTCAATCAATTTCTTTTTCCACTTTTTGGGGGAGTTTATTATCATGGGGGCTATGACTTTTGAGATCTTGTTCCATCCATATGCTTATACTGGTCATGTAATATAAAGTTGCAGTCTCATATTATTATCTCTATCCTATAACAAGCAACAAAGTTCAGAGACTTTAAATAACTTGTCTGAAGCCCACACAGGTATAGAGTATCTGTATACTGACCTTGCTGAAACTGATTACTTGCCTACCCTGATGATAGCATGGTCAAGACCCTGTTGGATTCTAAATTTTAGGCTTATCTATTGCTAGTTTATTAAATAAATATGAGAAGAAGATGCCTGGATTAATTTCTATTTTATTATTTTGCTTATTTTTAGCTTTTTACATAGCACCTTTTTGAAAAAGCATGCATTAATATAATAAAATTTCATACAATTTAGAATGGTACAGGATAAATAGTGTGTCTAGTCCTCTAGTCTCTACCTGCTGAGGCAGCCACAAAGCAACCCCTATTATCAGTCTTTTGCCTACTCTTCCAAAAATATTTTATGCAAAGAATATAAGAAATTATATATAAAACATATATATGCATATTTTATATGCATAGGTGTCTATGTGTACACACATTATACATAAACATGTAATATTATATATGTGATATATAATATTATAATACAATATAACATGAATGTATAATATTATATATACATATATCTTTGCATTATGGAAGCATAATATACATACTGATTTGTGCCTTAATTTTTTTCAATTAATATTATCTTTTAAAAAAATTAGTTATAGATGGACACAATACCTTTATTTTATTTGTTTATTTTTTTATGTGATGATGAGGATCTAACCCAGGGCCTCACAAGTGCAAAGCAAGCACTCCTCCACTGAACCACAGCCCCAGCCCACTTAATATTATATTGAAGACAACTAGTTGACATTATAAATGTATCCATTTATTCCTTTTGTCTGTTGTTTGGCTAACATTCTGCAATAAAATCTTTGATACACACAAAAAAGCTCCAAGACATTACAATGAGCACCAATATACATACTATCTAGATTTTTTTATATTTAATTTTTAATTGTAGTTGCACAAAATACCTTTATTTATTTATTTTTATGGTGCTGAGGATCAAACTCAGGGCCTCGCATATGCTACGCTAGTGCTGTATCACTGAGCTAAAACCTCAGCCCCATATTATCTAGATTTTAGAATTACTGCTATGATTTCTGCTTTATCAAAATATCTGTTTTCATATATTTTTTTCTTTAATGCACTTCAAAATAAATGGAAGACTTTTTTTCAGGGAAGACTTGGGCATGCATATCATTAATTACAGTTAAGTGTTTTTACAGTTATTTTCTTAGGTGAAATTTACATAACATGAAATGTAAAAGTTTTAGTGTAATTTTCAATGAGTGCTCACTAATGAATATACCATGTAACTCAAATGTATATCAAAAATTTAGAACATTACCATGACTTCAGGAAGTTCCATAATGCACCATGCCTAGGCATATCCTGCCCACATTCTCACCAGATGCAATGTTCTGATGTTTTCCACAGTAAATTTGTTTTGCCTTATAGAACTTCATTTAAGGGAATCACACAGTATGCGCTTGCTTGTGGAAGATTTCTTCATTCAGCATTTTTGAGATTTTCCAAATTGTTTCCTATTTCAGTAGTACTTTTCTATTACTAAGTTGTATTTAATTATAAACACACATAATATTTATTATTCTACATTTATGTTAATGATCCATCTTTAATTTTTGTTTGTGATATAAAGTAAAAAGTGAGTTTTATTATTTTTATATGGATAGCCAATTTTTCTATTTCCATTTGTTGAAAGACATTCCATTGAACATTGGATTGCTTCAGTCACATTTTGAAAAATTGAGTAAATGTTGTCAGCATGTGGGTCTTGTGGACTCTGTCCTATTAATTCTCATGCCAGTACCACACTATCTTTACTAATGTAATTTTGTGGTAATCCTTGATATAAGGTTGTATATTTCTCCGAATTTGTTATTTTTTTTTGTTTTCACATTTCCAGGTTCTTTGAATTCTGCATGCATTTAGAGAATCAGAATGTCAATTTTTACCAAAAATTGGTAAGATCATATTTAAGATTGCATTGAATTGAAAGATAAATTTGAGTATAACTGACATCTTAAAATATTAAGTTTTCCAATTCATAAACATGGCATATGTTTCTATTTAATTTAGGTCTTAATTGCTCTCAGCGATAGTTTGTAATTTTCAGTGTAGAGGTCTTGCACATATGTTGCTAGATTTATTTCTAGGAATATAATGTTGTTGCTATTGTAAATTGTATTGCTTTAATTTTATTTTCCAATTGAGAGTTTTTGGTATGAAAATATAGTTGATCTTATATATTAATTTTGCATTCTGTTACATTGCTAAAGTGACATAAATCAGTTCTAGTAATTTTACTTGTAGATTCCTTGTGATTTTCTATATATACTTCCATGAGATCTAGAAATAAAAGACTGTTGCTTCTTCCTAGCTGATCTTTATATCTTTTAATTCTTTTTTTTCCCCTTATTTACCTCCAGCAAAGATGGTGGAAATGGCCATTCTTATTTGAAGGGGAAGGTGAGAAATATCCAATGTTTCACCATTAAATGTCATGTTGGTTCTAGGTCTTTTTTGTAAATGCCTTTCATCTGACTTTAAAAAGTTACCTTCTGTACCCAATTTGCTAAAGGTTCCTATCATAAATGGATTTTGAATTCTGCAAAGTTATGTTTCTCTTTATTCAATATGTAAGTTTTATTATTTGTTTATTGTTGTTACTATTATGTTGCTGGGGATTGAATCCAGGGCTCCATGGATGCTACTCAAGCACTATACCATTGAGCTGCACCCTCATCCCACCCCCTCCCAATTATTTTTAATTAATCCAATTCTATACTCCTGAGATAAATGTTACATAATTATGATGTGTTTTTATGTTTCTGAATTTCATTTGCTCAAATTATGTTAAGGGTTTTATGATTGTACTTATGAAGAATATTATTTTCTTAATTTCTCTGAGGTATTGTAATTAGATTTATGCTTTGCATTATAAAATGTATTGTGAATTGACCCTTCTTCTCTATTTTCCAAAAGAGTTTCTTTAAGATTCATTTGTTTCCTCCTTAAATATTTGGTAAAAATCACAATTGAAAGTATAAGGGGCCAAAAGCTTTCTTTATGGACAGTATTTTTAAAATAATAAATTCTTTTACAATGTTGAGGTAAGTTCCTGTTATCCCCAGTTTTTCTAGTGTTTTGAACATAAAAGGATGCTGTACTTTGTCGAATGCTTTTTCTGCATCTATCGAGACGATCATATGGTTCTTATCTTTAAGTCTATTGATGTGGTGAATAATATTTATTGATTTCCGTATATTGAACCAACCTTGCATCCCAGGGATGAATCCTACTTGATCATGGTGCACAATTTTTTTGATATGCTTTTGTATTCGATTCGCCAGGATTTTATTGAGGATTTTTGCATCTATGTTCATTAGAGATATTGGTCTGTAGTTTTCTTTCTTTGAAGTGTCTTTGTCTGGTTTCGGGATCAGGGTGATGTTGGCCTCATAGAATGAAAAAACAAATGCCAAATGTCTTCTTTGATATAAAGAGAGCAACTAAGATCAGAACAGGGAAGAAGAGCATGAGGAAAAGATTAACATTAAACAGAGACGAGTGGGGGGAGAGAAAGGGAGAGAGAAGGGAAACTATGGAAATGGAAGGAGACCCTCATTGTTACACAAAATTACATATAAGAGTTTGTGAGGGGAAAGGGGAAAAAAAAAACAAGGGAGAGAATTAAACAACAGCAGATGGGGTAGAGAGGGAAGATGAGAGGGAAAGGGAGGGGGGATAGTAGGGGATAGGAAAGGTAGCAGAATACAACAGTCATTAATATGGTATTATGTAAAAATGTGGATGTGTAACCGATATGATTCTGCAACTTGTATTTGGGGTAAAAAATGGGAGTTCATAACCCACTTGAATCAAATGTATGGAAGATGATATGTCATGAGCTTTGTAATGTTTTGAACAACCAATAAAAAAAAAATTAAAAAAATTCAATTTTCTTAAGATTTATTGTGTAAGTTTGATTTTCAGGGATTTTTTTTTTTTATTTTGGTCACTTTTGATAGATTGCATTTCTCAATGAATTAGCCCATTTCATCTAAACAGTCTGCTTTGTTATAAAGTTATTCATAAAATTCCCTTATCATACTTTTAAAAAAATTATTTGTTTTAATTAGTTATATATGACAGTAGAAGGCACTTATATACTTTGATATATCATACATAGATGGGCTATAATTCCTTATCATACTTTTAATATTTTTTCTATTGATAAGTCCTCTTTAATTACTGATATTGCTGATTTCTATTCTCCATATTTCCTTGATCAGACTAATTAGAGGTTTATCAACTCCTCAAAGAAACAAATTTTTCTTTCTTTATGTTCTCTATTACTCTCTTTCTCCTCCTCCTCTTTTTTTTCCTGGTGTTTGGGATTGAATGAAGAGCCCCTGATTTTGTCTTCATTATGTCCTTTTACTTATCTAAGATTAAAGGTTCTGCTGCTAGAATAAATTACCACAAATTTTTACTATATTTAATTTTTACTGACATCTAAGTCATGAAAATTGTGCAATAAGTTTAAAAGTTATTTTTGCTCTTTTTTTCCTCTGGCCTTTGGGGTGGAGTTTTTTTCTATTATAAGCACTTATAGCTATACATTTTTTCCTATAAGTACTGCTTTACCTACATTTCACAATTTATGCATGTCATATAGTTTCATTGTCATGATTATTATATTCAGCTTAAAAATTATCTAATTTCCTAGGTGTGGTGGCACCCACCTATAATCCCAGTGCCTCAGGAGACTGAGGCAGGAGGATCACAAGTTTGAGGCCAGCCTCAACAACTCAGTCAGGCCCTAAGGAACTTAGTGAGACCCTGTCTCTAAATAAACAAATTTTAAAAAAGGGCCAGGTATGTTTCTCAGTGGTTAAGAGCCTCTGGGTTCAATTCCTGGTACCCCCCAACCAAATGTTCTCATTCTCCTTGTGATTTGTTCTTTCTTCTCTTGGTCATTTAAAAGTTTAATTCCAAATATTTGTTTATTTTCTAGATAACATCATGATATTTCTAACTCCCTTGTGATCAGAGCACA
This sequence comes from Marmota marmota marmota, assembly GCF_001458135.2. Lineage (NCBI taxonomy): Eukaryota > Metazoa > Chordata > Mammalia > Rodentia > Sciuridae > Marmota > Marmota marmota. Next base: position 11,904,281 of record NW_026000272.1, read on the forward strand.
TACTCTTATGATTTTAGTCTTATTAAATGTACTAAATGTCTTTTGTTTTCAGTCCAGTCACTGGTCTAGCTACACTTGAAAGGAATGTGCACTTTGCACTTGTGTAAGGTGCAGAGCTCTATAAATAACTAGCTCAAAGTGATTGATAAAAGTTGTTCAGATTTTCTATATCTTTGGGGACTTTTTGTCTTATAATTTTATGTCTGAAAGAGGGATGTTCTTATTTTTGCCTGATTGTAGAAATGTTTATTTTTCCTTTTGACATTGTCAGATTTATTATATTATTTTGAAGCTCTTTACTAAATACATAAACATGGTTGTTTATGTCTTCCTTATGAATTTACCCATCATTTTTGTTATGAAATTCCCTACTGCATTTGTTAATACACTTATTGAAACCCATTTTATATGATATTAATAATAGTGACTCTTGCTTTCCCATGTATACAGTTTATGTTCTTCATCTTTTTGGCTATCCACCTTTTTTTCCACCAATTTGTGTCTTTATTTTTAAGGTGTATCACTAGTAGATACCATACACGTGGGTCTTGAATTTTATCCATTCTAATGATTTTAACATTTTAGTTAGAGAACTTGATATGAGGTTTTACTATAATGGCTGATACAGTTAGATTTAGGTTTACAAATTTACTATTCATTTTCTGGTGAACACCTGTTATTTATTCTATTAATGTTTTTTACTATAATCAAATGTTTCTAAAAATTCATTTTTGTTTTCCTTTTGGCTCTGTAACTACATAGCTTTCTTATTTTTATTTTAGAATGTATTCTAGATATTATGCTTCTTTAACTTTTCATTGTCTTGTGGTTAATATTTTGTCACTTCCCAAAACATATATAAACCTTATTATTGTATAAGCCCATTTTCTCTTCCTCATCCTTCATGCTTTTTTGATCATATTCAGTGTATATTTCCACCAATACAATTTATTGGCCATAAGAAAAGTTGATATTTCATATTACATTTAAAACAATCTTTCAAAAAATGTTTCTTATTGATTCCAAGTGTTAGTATTTATACATCAGTGTAGTGATTTTAAAAGAGGTAGTATGATAAGACTGAAGAATTTCAGAGCTGGAAGAGATCTTTAAAAACACACAGCCCAAGGTTTTCCCAGAGGAACATTATTGACATTTAGAGGAGGACATTTTTTAATTGTATAGGACTGGCATATACATTGTAGAACACTTATCCCTCTTGCCTGTCTGTTACCTGCCAAGAATGCCACCAAAGTTTTACAGAATCCTCCCTTCAAGGTATTGTAGAGCCATCTGTTACTCTACCCTCTCATTGACCAGATGGAAGAACTGAGGTTCATAGAGTGTAGGTAATTTACATAAGTTGAACAACAATTTCCTTTTACAGACCTATGACTAGATCCCAGTTCTTGTTTCAGTTCTCTGGTTATGAAAATATTCCAACTATAACTCCAATGTAAATTGAACTAGAAGATAATTTTATTTTTGTCTCCTAAGTTAATATCACTTGTTGGAAAAATCACCATGAAGAAGAGGTATGAGTTTTGAGTATGACTGTTCTATAAATTTTATGAACCTTCCACAGCCATCTGACCTATTGCATGAGAGTGGCATTTCCTGATATTCTCCCTGCTACACTGATTTAGTTAATGTTTATAAAATGCTCCATACAAAACCTTCATAGGAAAAGGGCTCAATATAAATCCAGTAGAATAATTAGTGTTTTATTTTGGTTTTGTATAAATAAGCACATACTAATATTTTTAATTTCTGGAAAACTTAATTCTTAGCATTTCCTACTGTTTTGTGAGCATGAATACATTCTTGTGCTGCTTACTGTCATAAGCATAACTACTCAGGCAACTCCTAAAAGCAGCTTGAAAACTAGTTTTCACAGTTCTACTTCCCACACACAACTTAGTCAGCTTGTCCATACTTTCCCAGTATGAGGTAGGTACTTAACTCAGTCTAGAAAATGTGAATATATTTTAGGTCAGCAATGTGGTGAGCAGGGTGGGTAGCCTGGCTGCAGGATAACCACTGGCAGTTAGGGCTGTGGCTCAGAAGCCTGGGAAAAAGAAATAACACCAATTCTTGAGCAGGAAAAGGCTAAATATGTACAAGACACTGAGGTTATCTTTCTTCCTTTGGGCAAGAAAAGGTTTAAATGGGACTGAAAACAAAGCCGCAAGGCAAATACATGAATAGAAACACTTAGCAGATGGATGGGGCAAAGGGGGTTCTGAGTGGGTGTTAGCAGAGATTGTCTTAGTTCCTGGATTCTATCCAACCGGATTGATGCTGCTTAAGTAACTAGGGCTTTCTTTGTTGGCATTTGCTAGTAATTAGTAGGAAGAATTTTCATCAGGGTTTTTTATCATTAGGATGAGTCAGATTATTTGTTCATTTTTTCATATAACCAACATTTATTGAGCACTTACTGCAAGTCTGGCATTGTTTTAAACCCTTTGGATGTCACAAAGAAGCAAAAATAGAACATGTTCTGATGGAGCTGACATTTTATTATGGGTGGGTAGGCATGGGGGGAAGAACCAAAGGAACATTACTATCTGAGATGTAAGAAGAAAGAAATACCACCTGAGATGTGACCTGAAGGAAGTGAGGTAGAAAGCAGTGAGGATATCTGGAGAAGATGGGTCCAAGCGGAGACAAGAGCAAGTATAAATCCTTAAGGCAAGCCGTGGCAGGTTCCTGTAATAGCAAGAAGAATTCCTGATTTGAAGGGAATATGGAAAAGAGAGTAGTAAAAGATGATGCATACTTTCATTGCTATGGGCCCATGTCTAATTAGCAATGGATGGTGAAATTGAGTTTGTGATTTTGCAAGAGAACAAAAGTAGCTATAGGTGAAACATTTCCTCATTATCTTTAATAACTTATTCTTTTTTATAATATTATTGTATTTTATCCCTTTATTTTATTATTTATTTATTTCTTTGTGGTGCTTAGGATCAAACCCAGTGCCTCACACATGCTAGGCAAGCACTCTGCCACTGAGCCACAACCCCAGCCCCTCTTCATTGTTTAAGACTATCTTATTTGTTCTTGTTCTTTTTCAGTACAGAACTTTGTTCCCTTTATCTCTATCTCCATCTACATCTCCCTATTCATCCGTTTCCTTCTTCTCTTAGAGAACTGGATTTAGCAGACAGAGCAGAATCTGCCCAGGAGCTAGAGCAGATCTTTATGGAAAACAAATTCTATGACAGGTGCCACTCAGTGTACTGAGCCTTTATGATGGTCAAGTTTCATCATCACTGAAAGTTTCTGGACTATCACAAGAGTCATAAGAAGTTAACTTCTCCATAAAAAATGAACCCAGAGTTCTCAGTTCTTGCATCCTAATTCTTCGCATCTATTAATATTTTTTATCACCTGTGACCCTAGATTGGTCACAGAGAAACGTCTGCCTTTCACATTAGTCTCCTAACAGTTGAGCATCTCTTCATCTACAATTCTGCAAACTCTTTTCTGGTCATGATCACATAATTTTACTACTTTCCAGTGCCACAACTGCTGAATCGAGCAACCCCTAACTCTTAGGGCACCATTCACCTTCTATTCGGTCTGTTCTGTGGAAAGTAAATAATAATAATCCAAGTAAAGTAGTAAATAGAATGACTTAGACTAGGGGGATAGCTGTGATAGCTGTAGAAAGAGAGACATGCAGACAAAATAGAGACATATTTTGCTGTGTATATTGATAAGACCTGAGGATAGATTAGCTATAGTAGTTGAGGGATAAGGAGGTTGTATAGTTAAATCCTGGGTTTCTGACTTACAGAACTAGCTAAGGCATGACATATTGGAAAATGACCTGGGGAAATATTATGCAGAAAAGTTGAGTTAGAAATGCCCTTTAAATATCAAAAAATGAGCTATCAAGTAAACAGAAAAACAGATGTGTTTCTAGAGACCAAGAAAGAGGTTTGTATTGGATATATATATATATATTTGATTGGAGTCATTGGCATCTAGATATTAAATCAATCTATAGATATCTAAGAGTTTCTCTAACAAAAGAGTCTAGAATAAAAATAGATGTCTCCAGGATTGAATCCCAAAGAGCTTCCATGTTTTGAAGTCAAGCTGAGGAAGAAGATCCAACAAAGAAGATTAAGTGACATAAAAGAAAAAAAAAAACACGGGCTGGGGCTGTGGCTCAGCGGTAGAGTGCTTGTCTAGCATATGGGAGGCCCTGGGTTCGATCCTCAGCACCACATAAAAATAAATAAATAAAATAAAGGAATTGTGTCCAAGTACAAAAAATAAATGAAAAAGAAAACAAAACAAGATAATATGTGGTTACTATTGGCCCCAAACTTTCTGATTTGCTTTCTTGAATGAAAGGGAAAAGGATGCCGTTATTAATAGTGTATTGGGATTTTCTCAGAGGAGTGGGGAAAATATTCACATTTTCCATTCCACATGCCATGGGAAAGTTGAGCTGAGAACTGCTGCCATTGGGTCATGCTATCTTTCCAGTTATAGCAGCCAACTAAACATAAAGTCCTTGAAAATATTTTAACATAGTCAGCTGACTTTTAACATATTTATTGCTGTAAAATGTTATTCCAGATTAAAGAGGAATCATTTTTTACAATTAGTTGATGGGAGGAGCAACTATGGGATTTGAAGATCTGGATTATATATTGTATTGTAATGATACTGGTGAAATGCATGAAAAATAATTGGTTTTAAAACAATTCATTATGAAGTCCCTTAATTCCTGGAAATATTTTAGCCTACAGAACAAAAATATGTTGTTTAATATCGACCATAACTGGCCGATTTATGTCATGGCAGTGTCTGCAGGTAAGAGCTAACAGGGAGGATAGTGCTATCTAACCAAATGCAGTGGTGAGGGTGGTAGCAATGAAGAATATTTTCATGGCTCATACTTAGTGGGTACTAATGGGCTTCTATTATCAAATATGCTGAGACTGCATTTCTTTTGTGCTTTTGGCTGTTAATCAGCTGGGACAGCCAATGGTCTTTGATATATACAGCTACTTTGGATCCCTGTGGTAGCTGAGACTAGAGATACTTTGAAATGAAGAAAACTACCAGTTCCTATTCCTGAAGACAAAGAAGTTCCAAATATGGAATTTTTGTTTTTCATCCAAGAAATGAGGGTGTAATTTGGGGTGAGGAGGAAAAGGAGAGAGATTTATTTGCTGGTGCATGGCCAAGAAGTAGTTCTCTCCTGACATGAATATCACATACAGAAATTGCTTAGGATAATGTCTGACTCCGAATGCTCAATAAATATTTTTGGAGCTTATCTTCCCTTTAACTATTTCCCTCACTAAGGAAAAACTGTAAATAACTTATTCTGACCAACATCTGGCATATCGATACTAGATAATTAAAATAAATAAGCAACAACTGAAAAGGTGGCTAAATATTAACATTTAATTCCAGTCTTCTGCATTACATTGCATGTTTGTGGTTTATCTTATACCTAGTTCTTCACAACTCTTCTGACAATTCTTCAATAATTTTAGTAGCCAATTGAATAGGGATGTTCTGCAAGTATAGGAATATTGACTTGTTTGTGTTGAGCAGCAGTTTATCTTCACTGAGACAAGGACAAGAGAAAATGGATTTCAATTGTATAAATTAAAAATCTCCTGTGACATCAGATAAAATTTATCTGTAAAGATTGTTTGAAAGTGACACAGTGCAGCAAGATTAATCTTCCCAAAGCATACTGCTGATCTTATAATACCATGCTCAAAAACCTTCAATGGTTCCCCATTGGCTGGAGAGTAAAATTAATCTCCTGATCTGGTTCTCCAACTTTCAAGATTATATTCTACTCTTCCTATTCTAAGACTGTAAAATTTAACCCAAGTTAGTCTTCACATGTTTTCTTGTAATTCTATCCAGGATTTTTTCCTCATGCTATGCCTTCTAATATGTATGTCCTTCACATTCAGGGCCACTCAAATCCTAGCCATCATTTAAGTTAGAGTAGATTCAAATGTTACCTTCTTCAGTAATTTTACCTTGATCCCTTTAGAATAATCACCTTCTCCTTTATCAGAGAAATTTTGATTAGTATTTATGGTGCTTAGCACAAATTGGCTAACCATGTCTTTCTTATAATTCTCAAATCCTCAAAGCTATGAAAATAGAAAACTTTTCATAATACATTAAATAAAATATCTGATTTGGCCTGGATTTTTTTGGTGGTAACATTTAACCAGTAGTGATGTGAGACTCTCTCTAGACATTATTTAGCCCAGTTTAGTGTTAATAGTCATATATTTCAGCTCAGAAATATAAATGTGATTGATTGAAGAATATTGACCCTAATCCTATTCAGTATATTATTTAATATATGTTATATAGACCTTACTACTCTTCTGACTCTGAAAAATCTATGAATTCAGAAATACAGCAGTTTACAAGGTTTGGGGGATAAGGAATTGAAAATTTATTATATTTATATAGAGTTATCATTATTTGGGGTTGCCTAATATCCAAATAGTCATTCTATTATGAGAATCTGCCATCATGGGAGTACTGGCAGTATTGTGCCATAGATTTCAAAGTAGTTAGGTACCCTTACTTCTTTCTGGCACCTGGTCATGGTTACATGACCTAGACTTCACCAATTGAATGGTATACTCTGGGATTTGAATTTTTTGTAGTGCTGTGGATGGAACCCAGGGTCTTCCACTTTCTAGGTAAGTACTCTACCACTGAGTTATACTCCCAACCCCTGGGATTTGAATTTTGAGGAAGAAATACAAAGAAAGATGAACAGTTAGAGATTATTCATTGATATGATAGTTAAGTAACCACAGATATTGCTGCCAGCTTCGGCTCTTCTTGTGGAATGACTTTAGCTGTGTTTTTTGCCACCTAGTTATCTTTGGTTCTTGACTGTTTTCTGAACCTATTTTTCCAGATTTCACATTGGTTCTGTGAACGATTCACTGATCTTTCAACACATTTTTTTAGGAAATCTTTATTTTGTTTATTTATTTTTATGTGGTGCTGAGGATCGAACCCAGGGCCTTTCAAATGCTATGCAGCAGTGCTCTGAGCCACAACCCCAGCCCCTCAACACATTTCTAAAAAAATTTGCTTAAATATCTAGAGTCAGTTTCTGTTGTTTGTGTTCAAAAATCTTAAGTGATTTTTCTTTCTATACTTGAGCTCCTTAAGATCATGAATCATGCATTTTCCTCTGTATAATTTGCATGTTGATTTATTTTTACTATGAACACTATAAGAGCATATTGATATTTTACACAGATCACCCTCTAAATTATGTAAAAGGGATAGAAAAACAGATTGGAGTATTTCAATTGAGTGGTAATAGTGTCATGATTAATATAGTGATGGAGACAGAGATGAGATATTTTATGGATTTGAGAGAAGTTTAATGATGTAGAATGAGCAGGATTTGATGATTGATTGATTGATCATGATAGGTGATAAGAAGGAGGAAAAATGACTCTCAAATATCTTATTTGAATGACTAGTTGGAAGATAGTGTCATTCAAAGAGCTAGGGAACATAGGAACAGTTGCAGTTCAGGTGTGGGGAAGGAGATAATTGAGTTAGCTAGAAATGTGTTAAATTTTAGGATCAATGGAGTGGTCTTGTAGACCATGAGTTATGATTCTAAAGCTCAATCAGAGATAGATTAGGGATCATCACAATGCTGAGAATTAAACCCATGGGAATAGATGAAATCTCCCAAGAGGAGAGTATAGATTGAGAAGGAAGGAGGACCTGAGACAAGAGTTGAACAAAGAAGGAACAAGAGAGGCAAGAGCACTTCACTATGTGTTGTGACTGTAATGACCAACAAACATGGTCGTTGTCTAAAAATTGGAGGGATGAGAGAGAGATACCAACATCATTGATTACAGCACAGTGTGACACATGTTACTACAGGGGTCTGTAATTGTGGAAGAAGAGTAAGGAGAGGCATAGTAACAAATTGGGAACATTTATTATTTTTAAGTCTAGTTGACAAATTCTCTCTCTGGTTTAGTATAATCAGAAGTATATATGTGTGCAAATGACCATGACATAAGAAGACCATATAAGTAATACTAAATTTCCTCTGATTGGCTTTCTTTTTAGCATCTGTTTTGTGTATTAAGATTTTTTTCTCTACTATTTTTTTAAACTGCTTTGTGGTGCTAACTGCTGTTGCATCAACAGAGATTCTTTGCTAGTAAAAAAAAAACATGTATCTATTTAAAAATGTATAAACATCTGATAATTTATTCTGAAAAGATTCTGAAAATGCATTTAATTTTTTTAGAAGTACATTCTAAAGAGGGAGAACTTATTTGAAATCCGGAAGTGAATGAAAGTAGCTAAGTATGCAGTAAGTTGACTATATCTTCTTGGATTTCTCCTGGCCCTTGATTTTTTTTCTTCTAGGAAGAAATGTTTTAAAGCACAAAGAACTCTAGAATGAAAACAGATATCCTCGGGTATAATTCCACTTCTGTGATAGTCAAATTTATGACCTTAGAAGAGTCATGCCCTCTGGGTGGTGGGTGGTTCGTTTCTACAGACTTCACAGGACTGTTGTTTGAATCAAGCAAGAAATAGATGTAAAATTGCTTGGATAACATAAAGTGCTTGTGGAACACAGTAGTTATCTTCCTATTTACTATATGTTGCCATATTTAGCCTAACAAGTTTTTAATTTATCTTGGGACCATATGAGCACGCTGTTAGTAGGTATGTCACATGTTACAACTAAGTCAAAGCATGAAAAATTAGTGTGCCCTCTCCAAGCTCCATATTTCTCTCTTTAGTAACCAATGAGATGATATATTGAAATGGTAGTATCATAAGATAGAAGGAACATCAATTACTTAGTTATTAAATGGAGGAAAACCCCATCCTCAGATGATTCTCAATTGACTGTGTGAGTGTTTCAATCAGTGTTTTTTTTTTTTTTTTTTTTGTTTTTTTTGCTGCTGTGACTAAAAGACCTGATAAGAACAATTTTAAAGGAGGAAAAGTTTACTTGAGCACTCAGTTTCAGAGGTAGAGACCTCTACCTGTCCATAGACCTCTGTCCATAGACAGCCAGATCCATTCCTCAGGGCTCAAGGTTAGGCAGAACATTATGGCAGAACACTGTGGTGGAGGGAAGCAGTTCAGATATCACACCAGGAAGCAGATAGAGAGGTCTTCTCAACAAGAACAAAATATGTACACCAAAGGGATGGCACCAGGGACCCACTTCCTCCAGCTACACCCTACCTGCAACAGTAATCACCCACTTACCCTATCAGGTGATTTGATTGATGCGATGATTAGGTTAAGGTTCTCATAACCCAACAATTTCACCTCCAAACTTTGCATTGTCTCAAACATGAACTTTTGGGGGACATCTCACATTCACACCATAACGGTGAGAAATACATTTTTGTATCTTAAGCCTCTCTGATTTTGAGGCTGTATGTTACTGAAATATACCCAAGCCTCTTCTAATGCATTGCTACAAACTGTCTAAGTCTGTTAGGGCTGCCATAACAAAATAGTTTAGACTGGATAATTTACGAACAACAGAAATTTACTGCTCCCAGTTTTGGAGGCTGGTAAGTCCAAAATCAATGTGCCTGTGGTGTCTGGTGAGAGCCTTTCCTCATTGATGATGCCTTCTGTGTGTCCTCACATGACAGAAAGGAAAACAAGGTGTCCAGAATATTTTTTATAAGGGCACTAATCCCATCCATTAGCGCTCTGCCTCATGATCCAATCATCTCCCTGAGCCCCATATCTTAATACCATTACTTTGGGTTAGTATTTCAAATTTCATCATATAAATTTTGAAGATACATATATATTCACACAATATCAGATGATTTGTAATAATCATATATATAATTGGGGATTATGTATCAATTTGGAGGAAATACAAACATTCAGACCATAGCACAAACATAAGCCATTATTGATATTTGAAATATTCTGTGGAAGTTAGAGAACTAGGGATGTGAAACTCCAAAAAGCTTTTGGTGGTGATCCCTACAAGAAGAATTACAGATTTTATTTCCTGAGCAAAGTTTCTCCAAATCATGTCAAAATTCAGTACTCTGGCCAAGACATCAGCTCTATCATAAGCCCTGTTTTGATGTTAAAGCTAAGAGCCTTCCAGAGTATTAGACCAACAAAACAAATGACAGTCATGGTAAAAAACAAAGGCCTCTTTCTGTTCCAATACCGTGAGTGGGTCAGGGGCATGGTGTTACAGAATTGGGAGATAACATTCCTCAAAAGGTATTTTTCATAGAAAATTCCTTTCATTTCTTCTGAAATAAAAAATACTGGTTTCTAATTCCACTTCTGCAATAGTTAAATTTATGGCCTTTGCAGAGTTACCATACCCTCTTTGGGTGGTAGGTGCTGTATTTTTCTGAGAAACTACTATATGCTCCACAGAATTCTAAGGATTATTTTCTCCTCTTTTGTTTCTCCTTTTCTGTTTTCTCTTTATTTTTATCCACATTCTTTCTTAATTTTTTGAGTGTCTACTCTGTGCTTAGTGCTGCAAGAAATACAGAGCAATTTAAGATAGTATCCAGGTCGTTGAGGAATTTACAATATTTTGGGGGGAAATGAGCTTTACATGTAGCAGTAAGGACCAGTGTGCAACTGCATAGTTCAGGGCTGACCTGATGGATACATTTTAAATGCTGTTGTAGAGAGCAGAGTTGGAAAGCAATGGAGATAATTTGAGGTAAGGGAAAAGCTGGAACCTGGAGTCTTGGCAAGGAGGCTCTTACAGCAATTTAAGGATGAGAAGGTGAATACTTGAGAATGGGCATGGAGAGAAGGGAAATAATATAAGTGGAAAATGGCAGTCATTTTTGAAAAGAAATGAAGTGTCTAATTAGAATGAGAGCTATGTGAGTAGAAATTGCCAGAGATGATCCAAAGTTTTAAGCCTAAATAGATTAAGAAATCAAAAGTGTTACTAGCAGGGACAAAGTTATCTGGAATAGAAAACAATTTCGGGATGGTAGCTGTGGGAAGGGAGTTTGCTTATGGACCTAACTAATTCTGGAGAAAGAATACACACTTCAAGAAGATATGTCAAATATCCAGGCAGAAATATTAGAACTGGGTCAAAGGGTCAAATTTGAAATGTGACGTTTGAAATAATGTATTGATTAATACTAATTGCAGGGATTAGATGGAAGATAGGAGTCCCTAAGAGAGCCTGGCAAAAAACAAATTAGGAGTAGTATTCATTCATTCACCCCTTTATCCAGTAAGCATTCACTAATTATAAACTATGTGCTATATACTTGTTAGAACTTATTAATTATTCAAATACAAATAATTTACTACTTCAGTAATACCAAGATGAAAAGCAGGCAAGATAGTAAGACTGGTACATTTGTTTGAGAAAGACTTTCATAGGCATTTTTTTTTCTATGTACAGCCTACTGAATAAAAGAAAACCAATAGAGAAATTCTCTCATTATAGCTGTAAGACAGTATTTGTCATTAATGAAATCACTTCTGAGGCTTTAGCTATACCTTCAATATTTTTATATTAATTCAGAAATAAGAGCATTCCATTTACATATTTAGTATTTATAAATATTAGTCTGAATGATATTAGGTATTTTCAACATTTTTGTCTTTATCATGAACAAAGAGAGAGGATCACTGCATTTGTAGAACCTAGGCACAGAAGATTTCATTATATTTTCTATTTCATTAAATACCTTAGTCTGTACCACTAAAACAAAATACCTTAGACTGTGTAATTGTCAATACCAGAAATTAATTGTTCACAGTTCTGTAGGCTAGGAAGTGCCTCCTTTATAGGGGCCTGAATCCCATTCATGAGGGTACTGCCCTCATGTCCTGTAAGATCTTCAAAGAAAAATAGTCATGTTAACCACAGTAATTTGGTTTTAAAATGTATATTAGAAGGGAATTGAAAAATATATTTCAAATTAAAAACATCACTAAACTTCCCTTTATTAAAATGAAGGAGAAATAACCTCCTGTCAATAAAAGACCAAGTTTTACCATCTATAAAATGAGAAGAATAGACTACTTAATTAAAGCAACTCTTGCTCTGACATTCTATAAATACGGAGCTGAATCTAAAAGCAGATCCCTATGTTGATGTTACAAAACACTGCTGGTAGTTTACATGTACCCCTGCATAGTTTTTAGTTATAGTCACTTTTAAAAGACCATCTAATATTTTAATTATAGTGACCACAAATTTGAGGCAGGTTTTAGTTAAAAAATGCTGGGGTCCCTTTAAATGTCAACAAAGTGATTCTATAAGGGAGATAAAACTTATTGTGGGTTTGCAGCAGAATGGCAACAAGAGTGTAAAGGACAGATGAGTAGAGAAGACAGAAATAAAGAGAAAGGAATAGTTCTTAATAAACCAGGTTCTCACCATGGACCCAAAGACTATGGGATGATAATTCTAACCTCAAAAATTACCATGTTTAGCTTTAAGTTGAGACAGAGTATTTTACAAAAATTGTTCATTTGTAGAATTTGTTTACAAGTACCCTTATAGTCTAGTGGTGGTATCTCTTAGATCACATAGACATCTGTAATTGGTCTTCAAAATCTCCAGAAATATATAATCTCTTTATTTTAGAAGAATGCATTTCCCAGAATGCCCTTGGAGTCGCCTCTCTAGTAGTGGAAACATACTGATCCTTTCTTTTGCTCAATGCCCACATCACAATGCAACTACATAGGATTCAGAGGCACAGGGGATCAGACTAGAAGCTTTGGCTCACTTTGTATCATTTTTAACCAGTTAAGTCAACCACAGATCAACTAACAATTGTTCTGAAAGATGAAGTCCCTTCTAGGAAACTTGCTAGGTGTCAAATGTTTTCTATATATTTAAGAACCACTTTCTAGATAAGGATAGAGGCAAGACATTTACCAGATTGAATTCACTATTACAGTGAATGTATTTGTGTTGAAACAAATCAGATACCTTTGCTAGTTATCACTGACTACTAAAGCTTGGCTCCTTTGGTTAATAGGGCTCTGTGTGATTTTATGGTTATTTTTGAAGCAATATATGTTCCGTACACCATCTAATTTATTTGCACATAATGCAAGTTTTGCCTTGAGAAGAAATTTTACCATGTTTGTTAGATAAAATGAATACAAACCATCCTGATACTTAAAAAATAACTCCAGGACCAAGGGGAAGCTTTGTGCCTCAGCCAGTAAATCCTGCTTCCTAAGCTATAGTGTGCATAAGGCTTTCCCACACAGCTCCTGTTGCTAGGGAAACCTCTTTGGGTATCTGGGCTCAACACAGCTGACTCATTTCAAAGTCTGGCTCTCAACCTTCTCAGCTCACAGCTTAGAGAGACAAATGGCAACAAAGAAAAACATGGAAACAATGACATATCAATATATATCATTTGATTAAAAAATAAATGTGACCCGATGAATAAGGAAAAGGTAAAGTAAGGCAAATTCCCAGTTGCAGTATAGATACCACTGCAGTAAAGATATTATAGAAATATTCCATAGTCTGTAAAAAGAGATTTCTTTCCTTTGGATTTAGTGCATAGAATAAAACTGAAGATTAAAAGAAGACCCTTAGTAACTTCCTTATGTCAAAGCAGTCCAGTCAAACATGTTTGCAAATACAAGCACTGAACATGATCATCAAAACAGGTTGCAAGGGCTGGAAGAGGACAAAGAGAGGGGGAGGGCCACAGGTAAATTAGAAACCTCCACACCAGTCTTAGGAAATGTCCAAACAAACATTGCCAAGAGTGCTCTCAAGGGACCTTCCTATTTTGGTCCCCATCTTTGCTTCTACTCAGTCAACATTTTTGATGACTACCTAGAAGATATGTTTACTAAATGGGCAGATACCACAAACTGAGTAGATACATTTAAGCTAGAAGACTCCTAAGGTCTCTTTGGAGTCACAGACTGAAGAATAAATTTCCCAGTATTTTCATTGTCGCCAACTGACTTGAAACCTATGATGGGATTTTCTATACATTTTACATTTTCAGCTGGTAATTGCCATAAGTACTAATGGAACATTGGGTCTGAACTCCTGAAAAAGGGGTTTCCTTTTGTATAATAAAATTTTAGTTTTGTAGTGAGAAATTTTTTTTGAAGACCCAGTTTAAAAAATGTTCTTATTTGGATATGCTTTCCCATTTTTAAGGGGGGTATATATTATACATACTATGCTATATATTTTAATACATTACATATGCAACATGTGTATTAATGTACATTGTTTTACTTTGCATTTTTATGTCATAAATATGCACTAGATACATTAGATACATTGCTGTACCTTGTATCTTAAGTACATTTAGAAGAAGTGCCTAGCTTTTCAGAGACTGTATTGTCTCTATTTTCTTCTCTTTCTTCAAAAGATGGTAACAATGTTGGTCAAATGAATACTTAAGTATTAATTTGTTCTTTCTACCAATACAAATCATTATTTCTACTATGGAAATCAATACTGCAAACCACCAAAACAAAAACTCAATGAAGAGATGTAAGAAAGATTAATTAATCAATGCATATTGAATCTGCAAATATCCCAAGCATTTTCCTTAAACACAGTGTATGAATAACTGTAAGTAAGGGTTATGCTTTAATAAAAGTCATAGCTCTAGAAAAAGTCAATTCGTGCAACATAATTGACATATGCAATTTACTGTGGTTCTTTTCACTCATTTCATTCAATGCATTGCAGCTAAATCAACGGATTTGGTTGATATCCCTTGAAAGGCTTACGAGGTTAGAAAGTCAAGGGATGCTGTTGAACCAATATGCCTGGATTTCAGGGAAAAAGTACTGTGGTAAGTTGAATAATGGTCCATCAAATATATTCAGGTCCTAAATCCCCGTAATATTTGAGTATGTCAATTTACACAGCAAAGGGGACTTTGCAGATGTGATTCAATTAAGGACCTTGAGATGGGGATAGTATCCTGAAATATCCAGGTGATTCCAAGGTAATAAGTCTTTTAGTAAGGAAATGAGTAGCAGAGAGAGAGGTTTGTAATAATGGAAGGTGGTTGGAGTGATAGGATTTGAAGATGGAAGTGCCACTAATAGGCAAGGCTTGCTGGCAGTCTCTAACAGATGGAAAAAGCAAGGAAATATATTCTCCTCTGGAGTCTCCAAGAGGAATTCAGTCCTATTGATATCTTCATCTGAGGCAAATGAAGCGTACTTCACTGTTTATTTTTTCCCTTCCAGAACTGCAGAATAAACTCCTGTTGCTTTAAGCTTCAAAATGGGGGGATTTATTACAGCAACAATAGTAACTAATGGAGATATTCATTAAATTCAGCAAAGAATTTCATTACAGCATTAGGAGCAACAGGGAGAAAAGTAGACCAGATGATAGGACAGGTAAGTGGCATTACATCTAGTAGAAATGTATACAAATATGAATAGGGCAAATTAACCTGGGTAGAGAATGCCACTAATATTCTAGCTTGGCCTTGACCCTTTTTTCGGTTTCTCTGAAAACAGAAAACATAGAGCTTATATGGATCTCAAATGAAATTTGATGAATAAAACAGTTAATATCAAAATGTTACATATTGCCCAGGCACAGTGGCTCATGCCTATAATCCCAGCAGCTCAGGAGGCTGAGGCAAGAGGATCACAAGTTTGATGCCAGCCTTAGCAGCTTAGTGAGGCTCTAAGCAACTTAGAGAGACCCTGTCATAAAATAAAACAGTAAAAAGGTTGGGGATGAGGCTGAGTGGTAGAGTGTCTCTGCATTCAATCCCCAGTATTGCAAGGACAGAAAAGGTCATATGCTATTGATTACATTTATATACCATTAATATTTTATTGAGGTGAAATGCACATAAATTAATCATTAGAAAGTGTATATTCAGTGGAACTTAGGACATACACAATATTGTGAAAATACTACCTATATCAAGTTCCAAATAATTTTCATGACCCCAAAACAAAACATCGGATTCAATAAGTAGTCACTCCCCATTAAAACCTTCCTCCATTTCCTGGAAAACACCAATATACATTCTATCTCTATGTATCTACCAATTCTGGATATTCTATAGAAGTAAAACCAGATAATAACATAGCACTTAATTTTTTTCACTTATCATACTATTTTACAGGTTCATCCACATTGTAGCATACATCAGTACTTTATTTCATATTATGACTGAATATCTATTTTCTAGATAGACCATATTTTAGTTATCCATTTGGCCCTTGATGAACATTGGCATTTCCCCCGACTTTTTACCTATTCTGAATAGGGTCACTATGAACAGTTGTACACAAAATTTTGTTTGAATATATATTTTCAAGTTTCTTAGGTATACCCAGAAGTGGAATAATCCATCATATGGAAAATATATGCTTAACGTAAGGAACCACCCATCAGTTTTCCAGGCCAGCTGCACCATTTTATATTCTGAACTACAATTTCTAAACATCCTTTCCAACATTTGTTATTTTGCATTTTTAATTATAGCCATACTAATGGATGTGAAATGATATCTCATTGTGGTTTTGACTCAACTTTCCCTAGTGACTAATGATATTGTGCATCTTTTCATATACTTGTCATTTAGATATGTTCTTTGGAGAAATGAATATTCAAGCCCTCTTATGATGTGTAGTTTTCTTTAATTGTAGAGTTTTTCATATATTCTGAATACTAGAAATTTATCAGATACAGTTTGCAAATATTTTTCCTATTGTGGAGATTGTCTTTTCCCTATCCTGAGAATGTCATTTAATGAACAAAAGCTATGACATATTTTGATAAAGTCTTATCTCATATTCTTGTTATTTGGCTGTGCTTTCAGTGTAACATCAAACCCAAGGTTATGAAAATTTATACCTATTTTCTTGTAAAACTTTTATACTTTTAGCTCCTTTGGATTATTAATCCCTTCTGCATTGAAATTTTCATATGACATGAAGTGGGATAGAATTTAATAGTGAAGCTGAGTATGGGAGCTCACTCCTGTAATCACAGCAACTTAAGAAGCTGAGTCAGGAGGATCAAAAATTTGAGGCTAGACTCAGCAATTTAGCAATACCCTAAACAATGTAGTGAGACTTGTCTCAAAACAAACAAACAAAAATAGAAAGTTCTTTATGGCTAAGCAAATCTGGGTTCAATCCAAATTATAAAAAAAGAAGGGAGAAGGAATAAAAGGAGAAGGGGAAGAAGAGGAAGAATAAGGAGAAGGAGGAGGAGGAGGAGAAAGAGAAGGAGAAGGGGAGGAGGAGGAAGA
>NW_026000272.1:11924307-11934091 GCF_001458135.2 Marmota marmota marmota
AATTTTATATATATATATATATATATATATATATATATATCAAGGTGTACACATGATGATTTTATATATCTATAAGATATATACATATATATATATATATATATATATATATATATATCTTGTGTACTGATTATCATAGTCATATTAATTAACACTCCATCACCACCTAAATTCACCAATTTTGTATTTGTGTGTATGTTATTAGGACACTTAAAATCTGCTCACTTATCAAATTTCAAGAAAGCATTACAGAATTATTAACTATAGTCACAATGCTGTATATTAGATATCCATAATCAATCTATTTTAAAATAGTTTATGACAGTTTGTATCCTTTGACTAACATCTTCTCACTTATTCTACCTTTGGGCCTCTGGCCACCACTATTCTACTCTCCATTCTTTGTGTTTGTTCCACTTTTTTATATTCCACATATAAATGAGATCATACAGTATTTTCTCTATTTCTGGCTTATTTAACCTAGAATAATGTCTTCTGGGTTCATCCATGTTGCCACAAATGGAAGGATTTCCTTCTTTATGGCTAATTACTATTCAATTATATGCACATATACATGTGAGTACATGTGTATGTATGATACATTTCCTTTTTCCAACCATCTGTCAATGGACACAGGTTATTTTCATCTCATGGTTATTGTGAATAGTGCTACAATGAACATGTGAGAGCACATCTCTCTGCAAGATACCAATTTCATTTCCTTTTGATACTCAGTAGTGGGATTGCTAAAGGATATGCCAGTTTTATTTTTTATTTTTTGAAGAACTTCCATACTGTTTTCCATAATGACGATACCAATTTATATTCCCAAACTGTGCAAGGGTTCCCTTTCTTCCACATCCTCACCAGTACTTATTATCTCTTGTGTTTTGTATAATAACTATCACAGCAGGTGTGAGGTAATATCTCTCTGTAGTACTAATTTGCATTTCTCTGATGATTAATGGTGAGCATCATTATTTCTCATTTTTTTAAAAAATAATCATCCCAATAGGTATAAAGTAACAGCTCATGGTAGTGTTAATTTGCATTTCCCTGATGATTAATAATGTTAAAGCACCTTTTTGTATATTGTTGGCCATTTGTATACATTCTTTGGAAAAATATCAAGTTCTTTGCCCATTTTTAAATAAGGTTATTTAATTAATTAATTTATTTATATTTTTGCTACTGAGTTATGAGTTCCTTATATATTTTGGATATTAACCCCTTAGTTTTATGGTTTGAAAATATTTTCTCCCATTCTACAGGTTTTCACTGTGTTGATCACTTCCCTTGCTGTACGGAATTTTAATGTTGTCACACTTGTTTATTTTTATTTGCTCCCAAAGCTTTTGGTACAATGATCAATGTTAATGATTTTTTCCTTAGGGTTTCTTCTAGGAGTTTTATAGTTTCAGATCTTATTTAAATCTTTGATCCATTTTGAGTTTAATTTTGTATATGTTGTAAGACAAGGTTCCAATTCAATTTCACACTTTTTCATGTGGTTATAATACAGTTTTCCTAACACCATTTATTGAAGAGACTATCCTTTCCTCCTTGTATCCTCTTGACACCCTTTCAAAGATGAGTTAACTCTATATGTATGGGTTTATTTCTGGGCTCATTGTTCTCTTTCCATTGGTCTGTGTGTCTAATTTTTTTTTTTTTTACCAGCACTGTAGTATTTAAGCAGTTACATTTTTATTCCCTAACAAGAAATTAGCCAAGAGAAAGAAGGAAATAAAGAAAGAATAAAATCCCATTTACAGTAACATTAAAAAGAATAAAACACTTAGGAATAATTTTGACCAAGGAATTGAAAGAGCTGTACACCAGCTTTGTGTGTTACTTCAGTGTTGAGTCTTAGCTAGGCCATCATTGCCTTCATTTTCAATTCCTGATTAGACTGAGCCTAGAGATAATCCAGAGGTGAAAGTTTAGTGCTCTCAGACATTTACTGAGCATATTCTGCTATGTGCATGTCTATATAATTCCCTTATATATGCAGTTGACTTTCAATACACTACTTCCCCATGAAACTCTCTTCTAGGCTTTTAATATAGCTATTGTTTGCCTCATCTGTGCTTTCTTGCCACAATGGAAGTAAGTGGTTCATTTGTCTTAGAATTTTTTTAAAAAATGGAATATAAAGGTGTCTCATGAAAATAGAAGGGAAACCAATAGAGTAAAGGAAGGGAATCAAGAGGGAGAGAAGAGGGGAGGAGAGAGAAGGGGGGAACAGTGGGGAACAAATTGCGCTATGTCCATATATAAATATACCACAGTAAATCCTGTCTTTATATATAATTATAATGTAATAATCAAAATAATAATAATAATAATAATAATAATAATAATAAAAGGGAGATTGGTAGAGTAGAGCAAGCAGATTAGGGGAGGGAGGATGGGAGAAATAGGAAGATACTGGGGAATGAAATTGATTACATTGTCTTATGTGCATGAACAACTGTAGCATAATGAATCCCACTATTATGTATAATTATATTGCATCAGTAATAAAGAGTTCTGCATTAAATTAAAAAAAGGCAAAGACCTTGTATCAGTCCTTAAGAAAACCTCCTGACAAGTAAAAACAGACAAAAACAATGCTTTGAAAATTAGATATGCTTTGCTCCCTTCAGAATGAGAGACCAGATAGGCTCCCATACTGAGAACGTGGGCTTCCATTTTCAAGATAGTTGGCAAGTCAGAGAGATGAGTAGGCCAAGGGCAAGCAAAACACCAGAAACCTTTCCTATCAATTAAAAGTTCATTTTCCCCCTCAATTTCTTGGTTCATTTGATTTCTGTAAACATTTGACTATTTTTTAGAGTTGAGACATAATTGATTCTGACAGTTCTTATTCAATTTATTTAAATGTTTCTGTACATGACCTCTTTTGGTCACCTACTCTGGCATTTTTTTCTATTTTAATTTTTTAAATGTTTTTTAGTTGTCATGGACACAATAACTTTATTTTATTTATTTATTTTTATGTGATGCTGAGGATCCAACTCAGGGCCTCCATGTGCTAGGCAGGGGTTCTACCACTGAGCCACAACCCCAGCCCCTACTCTGCCATTTTCACTGGAGAGTAGATCAGTGGTTACCAAAGGATCAGAATTAGATGGAGGGAGAAATCTAAGATGGTGTGGTTAAAAAAGGACAATGCAAGGAATTTTAGTGGCTTTAAACTATTCAGTACTTGAATGTCATGGGAGATATACAAAATACACATTGGATAAAATTGTAAAAACTTAATAAACACATGTATACATGTATATCTAAAACTCAGGAAGACTTAATGAGATTGATTGATAGTATCCTTATCAATTTCCTTGCTGTGATGTACAATGGTTATACAAAAATGTTACCATTAGAAGAAACTGCAGACAAGCTGTATGAGACCTCATAGTATTATTAATTGCAATGTAATGTGAATCTAAAGTTCTTTCAAAACAGACTAAAATAAAATATTCAGCATGGTGGAAGCATTTGATCCCCAATAAAATAATATTTAATAAGGATAAATGCTATATTTGTGATTTATGTTTTTTAAATTCATTTGTATAACCACAGAACAGAAGTAAAGCTTGCCAAAAGCTCATCTAAAAAAATCTAAGGATTCAGTTCACTGCAAGTTCACAATCTATTATTTTGCAATTCTTAAAATAGTTCAGTGCATTTCACACCAAGTAGAGTGGCAATAATCAGAACAATTTTTATCAATTATTATGTTACATATTATGATTGATACCAACAAACTTCAGTGTTTCCAGAAGAGGACATCAGTATGTGAAAAGACCTAGAAATCATTGTATTAGTTATTTTTTGCTGTGTAACAGATGAACTCCAGATTTAGCAGGTTAAATAAACATTTTTACCTCAGCTTATAGGGGTCAGTAATTTGAGAGAAGCTTAGCTTATTGGTTCTGGCTCAGTGTTAGGGTTGCAATCATATGAAGGGTCAACTGAGGCAGGGAGGACCCACTTTCAACATGGCTTACTTACATAGATTTTGGCATAAAGCTTCTGTTCCTTTATGGATTTTGGCACAACACTTTAGTGCCTCACCATATAAACCTTTCCACAGGGCTCATTGGATGTCCTTAAAACATGGCATCTGGCTTTCCCTAGGGCAAGTGATCTAAGGAAGAAAACAGAAAGAAGCTTCAGTGTCTTTTATAAAAGTCATACATGATAATTTCTGCCATACTTTATTTGTTAATCCAGCTTATAATCAAAAAGGGGGACAATTATGCACTACTTTGTGAAAGGACTAGTATCAAAGTTAGGTGGACATATTTTACTGCCATTGCACAAATCATTCAAGGAAATTCTGAAGGAAGTTTCATGAGTAGGAGATGCATGAAGAATTAGAGGAAAACCCTACAAAAGGTCTTTTAAAAATAGAGTGTTACTCAGAGTGTGGATCAGTATATACCTACTGCAGCTGCCCAAGAATAGAATTGATGGCCTTTGTTCTTCTAGTCACTACAGATATTTCATCAGAGACTAACAAAAACATATTCATGGATTTCAGAAAGTGAATCTCACATAGAAAGGGAGGTTGAACTTAATTAAAATTTTTGTATTCAGTATGCTGTTGGCCTTGGGTTTGTTTATACATAGAATTTATAATGTTGAGATAAGTTCCTTCTATCCCTAGTTTCTCCAGAGTTCCATGAAAGAGCGCTAGATTTTATCAAATGCTTCTTTTCATCTAATAGAAATGATCATGTCAAAGGTGCCAATAACATACATTATAGAAAAGATAACCTCTTAACAAGTGGTGCTGGGAAAACTGGAAACCCATATGTAGTAGAGTGAAATTTAACTCCTATCTCTCACCTTGCACAAAATTCAGCTCAAAGTGGATCAAGGACCTACGAAGTAGACCAGAAACCCTGCACATACTAGAAGAAAAGGTAGGCCCAACACTCCAACATATGGGCTCAGTAACTGAGTCCCTTAATAAGACTCCTAAAGCACAAGAAATAAAATCAATAATTAATAAATGGGATGACATGAAACTAAAAATATCTTCTTTACAGCAAAGAAATACAATCAAAATCATGAAGAGCGAGACTACAGAATGGAAGAAAATCTTTGCCACCTGCATACCAGATAGATCATTAATCTCCAGGATATACAAAGAACTCAAAAAAATTAAAACCAAACAAACAAACACAAAACTCACAAATAACCCAATCAATAAATGGGCAAAGGAACTGAACATATACTTTACTGAAGAAGAAATATGAACTGTCAACAAATATATGAAAACATATTCAACATATCTAGGAATTAGAGAAATACAAATTAAAACTACACTGAGATTCCATTTCACTCCAGTCAGAATGTCAATTTTCAAGAATAAAATAACTATAAATGTTGACAAGGATGTGGGGGAAAAGGTACAGTCATACATTGCTGGTGGGGCTGCAAATTGGTGCAACCACTCTGGAAAGCAGTATGGAGATTCCTCAGAAAACTTGGAATGGAACCACCATTTGACCACCTATCCCCCTCTTCAGTATAGAGTTAAAATCAGCATACTATAGTGACGCAGCCACATCAATGTTCATAGCAGCTCAATTCACAATAGCTAAGCCAATCTAGGTGCCCCTCAGCAGATGAATGGATAAGAAAATGTAGTACATATACACAACGGAGTATAACTAAGCCATAAAAAAGAATGACTTTATGACATATGCCAGCAAATGGATGGATCTGGAGACTATCATGCTATCTAAAGTAAGCCAGTCCCCCAAAAACAAAGGTCAAATGTTTTTTCTGATATGTGGAAGCTAACCCACAATAGGTGGGTAAGGATGAGGGGAAGAATATAAGTGCAGTAGATTAGACAATGAGGAATAGAGGGAAAAGATGGGAGATAGGAAAAAGAAAGACTGTGGAATGAATCTGACGTAGTTTTCCCATGTATATATATGAAAACAGCATAGCGAATTCACCATCATGTACATGCATAAGAATGGAACTCTAGGGCTGAGGTTGTGTCTCAGCAGTAGAGTGCTTGCCTAGCATGTGTGAGCCCTGGGTTCGATTCTCAGTACCACATAAAAATAAATAAATACTTTGAATTCTTTATATATTCTAGAGATTAGTACTCTATCTGACATGCATTTGTTCTCAATTAGGCTCTCGGCTCACATCACTGATTGTTTCTTTTGCTGAGAAGAAGCTTTTGAGTTTGAATCCATCCCATTTACTGATTCTTGATATTAATACTTGCACTATAGGAATCTTACTGAGGAAGTTGGGGTGTAATCCTATATGATGGAGATTTGGTCCTACTTTTTTTCCTAATAGATGCAGTGTCTCTGGTTTAATTCCTAGGTCCTTGATCCACTTTGAGTTCAGTTTTGTGCATGGTGAGAGATGGGGGTTTAATTTCATTTTATTGCTTATGGATTTCCAGTTTTATCCAGCACCATTTGTTGGAGAGCCTATCTTTTCTCCAATGTACACTTTTGGTGCCTTTGTCAAATATAACATAACTGTAATTATGTGAGTTACTCTCCATGTCCTCTATTCTGTACCATTGGTGTACAAGTTTATTTTGGTGCCAATACCATGCTCTTTTTGTTACTATTGCTCTGTACTATAGTTTAAGGTCTGATATAGTGATGCCACCTGCTTCATTCTTCTTGCTAAGGATTGCTTTAGCTATTCTGGGTCACTTATTTTTCCAGATGAATTTCATGACTGCTTTTTCTATTTCTATGAGGAATGTCATTAGGATTTTGATTGGAATTGCATTAAATCTGTATAATGCTTTTGGTAGTATGGTCATTCTGACAATATTAATTCTGTCTATCCAAGAACAAGGTAGATTTTTCCATCTTCTAAGGTCTTCTTTAATTTCTTTCTTTAGCATTCTGTAGTTTTCATTGTAGAGGTCTTTCACCTCTTTCATTTATTCACAACTACTCTAAGATTTCATCTCACTTCAGTCAGAATGGCAGCTATTAAGAATACAAACAACAATAAGTGTTGGCCATGACGCAGGGAAAAAGGCACACTCATGCACTGCTGGTGGGACTGCAGCCAATATGGAAAGAAGTATGGAGACTCCTTGGAAAACTGGGAATGGAACTACCATTTGACCCAGCTATCCCACTCCTCGCTCTATACCCACACGACTTAAAATCAACATACTACAGTAATGCAGCCATATCAATGTTTATAGCAGCACAAGTCACAATAGGTAAATTGTGGAACCAACCTAGATGCCCTTCAGTAGATGAATGAATAAATAAAGGTGGTATGTGTGTGTGTGTGT
Source organism: Marmota marmota marmota (assembly GCF_001458135.2). Classification (NCBI taxonomy): domain Eukaryota; kingdom Metazoa; phylum Chordata; class Mammalia; order Rodentia; family Sciuridae; genus Marmota; species Marmota marmota. Next base: position 11,931,620 of record NW_026000272.1, read on the forward strand.
ATACACACACACACATACCACCTTTATTTATTCATATTATATGTATACACACACAATGGGATATTATTCAGTATTCAAAGAGAATAAAATCATGGCCTTTTCAGGTAAATTAATGGAGCTGGAGAATATAATGCTAAGTAAAATTAGCCAATCCCCAAAAAACCAAGTGACAAATGATTTATCTGATTTAAGAATGCTGATCCATAATATGTTTTGTTGGGGGAGGGGGATGGGAGGATTAAATGAACTCTAGATAGGGCAAAGGGAAAAAGGGGAGGGAGGGGATGGGAGGGGGTATATGGATAGGAAAGATGGTGTAATGTGATGGTCATTATTACCCTAAATACATGTATGAAGACACAAAGGATGTGACTCTATTTTGTGTATAACCAGAGATATAAAAAATTGTGCTCTATATGTGTAATATGAATTGTAATGCATTCTGTTGTCCTATATAATAAATTAAAATTTTAAAAACATGGTAATATAAATGTGAGAAAATAAAGGTATTTTGTTCAACTAAAAAATAAGTATTTCAAAAAAGAATGGGACTCTAACTAGAATAAATATATTCTAATTATATCTTGTATAATTATATCAAAATGGATTCTGCTGTCATGTATAACTAAAGAGTCAATAAAAAGACAGTAAAAAGGAAAGGAATGATCATGTGATTCTTGCCCTTAACTCTATATGTGTGGTGAACGACATTTATTGACTTGCATATGTTGAATTAACCTTGTATCCCATGGGATGAAACTCATTTACTCATGGCATACTATCTTCTTAGTGTGTTTTGAATGTAGTTTGCCAATATTTTATTTAGGATTTTTGCATCTATATTTATCATGGATATTGGTCTGAAGTAGTCTTTCCTTGTTATGTCTTTGTCTGGTTTTGGTATAAGGATGATATTGGCTTCATAGTATGAATTTGGCAGTGCTTCCTTCCTTTATATTTCATAAAATAATTTGAGGAGGAATGGCATTAATTCTTCTTTAAAGGACTAGTAGACTAGGATGAGAATCCATCTGATCCTGGGCTTTTCTTTGTTGGAAGATTTAAATTGCTGCTTCGATCTTATTACTTGATATTGATCTGTTTAATTTTTCTTCATCCTTATGGTTCAATTTGGGTAGGTCATATTTGTCTATAAATTTGTCATTACTTCTAGATTTGAAAGTTTTCTCACATATGTGGAAACCAGACCAAAATAAGGCAGAAAATGTTGAGGGAATCCCATGAAAATCGAAGAGAGATCAGTGGAGTTGAATAAGAGGATTGAGGGAGAGGGAGTGGGGATAAGAAAGGTAGGAATGGTGGAATGAAATTGACCTATATTATGTACATATATGAATATGCCACAGTGAATTTCACCTTTATGTATATGTATAATGTACTAATTTTAAAAAAGAAAACTACAAGTAAATATAAGAAAGACTAGTAGAGAAAGGGAACAGGTGGAGGGAGGAGGGAGGTAAAGAGGATGTACTGGGGACTGAATTGGAACAAATTATAAAAAAAATGAACCTTAATATTATGTATAGTTATGATACACTAATAAAAAAATCTAAAAATCCTACACATTTGTGAGTATTCATAGGTTGGTTTCTTTTCTGCTCCCCTGGGAAAAGATTTTGATGGAGCAAATGGAGACTGAAGGAAGAGCTTGCACTGGCTGGGTAAGAGTGAGAGCTTTTGGTGAAGTGCTGAAAATGAGGGGTGAGAGAGAGGCTTCAGGGCAGGAGTGGGACAACAGACAAGTGAAGTGAGAAGAATGTGGTGAAAGAGATAATTTCAAGGAGTTCTGGATAACAAATTCATGTTAATTGAGGAACACAAGTAACAGTTTTAGTAGATATTTGCTTACTTTAGTTGGTTGGAATGTTTCTTTTAATGTAAATCCATGCTAAGCTGGGGCCACATAGAATCAGAAGATTTCCTTAGGAAAGAAAAAAAATATTTGATATTCTTACAAGACTATTCCATTTGATCTGCATTGAAATCTCAGGATATTTATTTATATATATATTAATATTTAATATATATTTAATATATATGTTATATATATTTAATAATATACATATTATTAAAAGTTTTACATGTAAAATTAAAGTCTTTGAGGAGTTAAAGAGCCTGACCATATTCCCAGATGATACATAAGAAGATGGGATATCATCTAGGTTTTCCAAAGTTAATCTCACACACCATAGGTTCGCTACTTCCATTGTATGCTACAAATGTAAAAAGAAGAGAGAGTATTTTATTCATGTATTATAATTAAGCCTTTAAAAGTTAAAAATCATTTTTAAACTTAGTTTTAAAAGACTGAAAATTATTAAGAAAGGAATCTTACAAAAGAGCTTTGTAGAATGATAAGAAGCAAATCTTGCTTTTTATACACTTGGAATGTCAAGTTTTTGTGCCTATTTGCCAAGAAGGGAACCTATTTCTATTTAGCCCTGTTTCTTC
>NW_026000272.1:11934720-11957645 GCF_001458135.2 Marmota marmota marmota
GGGGGGGGGTTGTGAAAATAGAAGTGAGATCAGTAGAGGAAGGGGACAGAGGGGGAGGATGAGGGATGGGAAAAGGGAGAAATAGCAAAATAAAATTGACCAAACTATACTATGTGTATATATGAATATACCACAGTGAATTTCATCTTTATGTATGTCTAAGAAACAAATAGATATCTTATAAATAAATTAAAAAGCCTATAAATAAATAGAAGGAAGACCAGTAGAGAAAGGGAAACAGGGGGAGGGCTTAGGGGAGGGAAAGAGGGAGCACTTAGAAGTGAATCAGAGCTAATTATATTCCATGCTTATATGATGATGTCAAAATGAACCCCAATATTATGTCTAACTATAATACTCCAATAAGAAAATGTATATTGGGCTCAGAGATTACACTGTGTCTCTATGTGAATATGGACAAGTTAGCATTTACCAACATGTATCTGTCTACTTTTTCTTGTTTAAAAAAAGAAAAAAAAAACTTAAAAAAAATGGGGTTATAGAAGGTCAGCAAAGGGTGGGTTTGAGATGTTTGGGTGGGTTAAGTGGGCATTTTGACAACATGGCTTCTCCTTTGGCATGTTTAATTGTGATGTTTAACGGGCATCCTTGCAGTTTAAGATGACACTTTTAAAATAAAATTCCCTCCTAATGATGACTCTCCCTGCCACTCAATGGGAGAATCAGCAGAACCTGTAGGATTTTATTTGGAATTGACATTCTCTATTGTAATTTTGTTTGTTTATTTTTAAATTTTCTTTTTTGTTTTCACTGGAAAGGAAAGATGATGCTCAGTTTTAAACGTTAAAAGTGCACAAGTTGCTTTGTTACAATAAAACTAAATATGTACAAAAAAAAGAAAATAAAAGTTTTCAACTCTGAGATTCTATGGTTCAAATGTAAGAAGGTAAATTGACATATGTCAAAGCAATATGTTGGCTATTTAATGGCATAGCTGTTCAGAGAGGGAGAAATTCACATTATACCATTCCCTTTGATGAAGATTTTATGATATGCATCATGAAACAAACAGTAAAATTAAGGAATGTTACTCTGACAATGGTAAAAAATTTATTAGACTACATATTAGACTATGTGTTTTCATGTATGTATCCATACATAGATATGTATATTTATATATTACTTTCATATATACACGACACTCATTAATAATATATTATATTACACATAATATGACATTCCTAAACATACACTCAGGAAATTGTCATCTCCCTACAAATGCTAACTAACTTCTCTGTGTCTCAATTCCAAAACATAACTTGTAATTTTTCCTAAAAATCCTTCCCATTTTACCTAAATTTTCCATATTGTTTTAGTCAGTTTGTTGTTGTTGTTAACAAAAGAAGATCTGGCAAGAACAATTTTAGAGGAGGAAAATTTTGTTTTGGGGCTCACAGTTTTAGAGGTCTCATGGTGGAAGGGTGTAGAGAGGAAAGTGCATCAGGAAGGAGAGAGAGCAGTGGCAGGGAGTGGGGTACAAGAGAGAGCAGGCTCCATTCACCAAGAACAAAATATGGGCCCCAAAGCCCCGCCCCAGGACCTACCTCCTCCAACCACACCCTACCTGAATACAGTCACCACCCAGTTAATCACTATCAGGATATTAATGCACTGATTACGTTAAAACTTTTATAATCTGATACTTTCTCCTCTAAACCTTGCATTGTCTTATACATGAATTTTTGGGGAAAATCTAATCTGTAAACCATAACACATGTCATCCATCTGGTCACTGTAATAGGATGTTTATCTATCATCTATCTATCTATCTATCTATCTATCTATCTACTTCCTCCCTCTTATTTCCCCATTTAACCAAACACTCATTTTTTTTTTTTAGGTTTGACTTTGAAAAATTTTCTTCCATTCCCTTATCTTCAGCTCTATCTGTCACTGAACAAGTCAAGCTACCATCATCTCCTCTGGATTAACCAAAGCTTTAGTTATTTAATAATTTCCCTGTCCCTAGTTTTATTAACTTCAAAGTAGTCTCCATATATTATTTAATAACACATTTTAAAAAATATGATTGTACTAGTACTCTACTAAAAACTTGTCAAAGTACTAGTACTCTACTTTCCTCAAAACTAAATTCAGTGTCTGACTTGGGAAACCTAGTTTTTTATGATCTGACATCTATCTACACTTCCAGCATAATCTCACAATCCCTGCCTTACACAGTATATTCCAATGATACAGAAATGCTCTCATTTAATCACATATGGAGTTTCCATATAAATTTAGGATTTTTAACTTATATTAATTTCAGATAAACAATGAACACATTTTTAGTATATGCATGTTGCATATAGCATACTGTTTCTTGTCTTAGTTTTAGATAATGCTATCACATCTCCCTGGAATTCACTTTTCAACTTTTTTTATTAGTGCCTTATAGTTATACATGATAGTGGGGTTCATTCTGACATATCTATAAGTGCATATAACATAGTTTGCTCCTTTTCAACCCCCACTCTCCCCCCACTCCCGTGATCCTCTTCTTCTATTCTATTGGTCTTACACATAATTCTTTAAAATTGGTTCATTATAGTTATAATGGAGTAGAATTCATTGTGATATATTCATACATGCACAAGGCATAATTTGATCAATTTCCTTCCTCAGTTTTTCCCCTTTCCCTCCCTCCCTTTTGGTCCCCCACTTCTATTCTAGTGGTCACTCTTCTAATTTGGTGAGATCCCTTTTTATTCTTTTCTTCTATTTATTTTCCACATGAGAATAACCATTCAATCACTTGTAATTTTAAGATTTAGTGCAATTACTATCTCCTTTATGACACCCATCCTTGAAATTCTCTCCAACCTAGGTATCCTGGGTGGATCAGAGGACTCTTATTACCATATGTAATAATTGCTATTTGGGGTATTTTTTCCTATCAGCAAAATTCCCTGATGGTAGAAACTATATCTAATTTGTCTCTATATTCTCATTGTTCCACATGGTGCCTTACTCATAATAGGCACTGATAAGTGAATGATTTCCTGATATTAATATTTATATTTTCTCTTTATAGACAATTGGAAAACTTTTACTATTGCACTAAGAAATTATAAGTAAATCTTTCCTAAAATAGATCTCTAAAATCACACTTGATGGAATAGTGTATTTTTCCCTAGAAGACAAAAATTAAAGTAAATTTAATGGAAGCAATCATTTCTTTTTTCTCTGTTTTTTTTAAACACTGTGAAACCTATTTCATGGCCTCAAAGAAACATGATGTATTGACCCACATAGTTTGATTTTTTACTTTTGTACCAGTCCATCTTTAAACTCTTGTATTTTCCATATTTCAATGATTTATGAGGTAGGATACTGATATAAACCCCAGTTAACAACTTAGGAAGTCACTCGCCCTAACAGTTCAGTAGGTAAAAGTTATCTACCCATTGACTACATTTTATTCTACTGAGAAAAAGGTTTTACCTAGAACCTGGAAAAGAGCTTATCTGAATGTCTATTTAATAGTGAGTCAGCTGCAAATCTGATATTCAACCCTGTGCTCATGGAGAACAGGTAAACACATTAATCAATGAGAAAGCAAAGGCTAGTCAGAGGGAGAATCAGAATTCTGGAATAAAATTTCTGTGTCCAACTTGTACCAATTTCAAAGTATACTCTTCAATAGTTAAATTATGCATAATTATGCAAAGGTCTTAAAATGTATAATATTATCTAGTCCTAGTCATACAAGTTGGAGCAAAATTTTTATATTGTTTTCAAGGCATTGCACCACTAACTCTGGCTGCTGAACAAATACCTGCCAATGGAAGGATCCTGGATTTCATAGACTGCTAAAAAAAAGTCATAGATGAGATCTGAGAGTAAGTTTATTAGTTTGCTAAAACTGATGAAACAAAGTACCACAAACTGGGTGGCATAAACCAATTTAAATGTATAGTCTTACAATTTGGGATGCTAGAAGTTCAAAATTGTGGTGTCAGCAATGTTGGTTCCATACAAGGTTTCCCAGGGAGAATTTCTATCTATCTATCTATCTATCTATCTATCTATCTATCTATCTATCTATCTATCTATCTACCTACCTATCTATCTATCTATATCTCTCCTGGTGATGGGCAGAAATCCTTGGCATTCTTTGGCTTGTATTTATCATTCCAACCTCTGACTCCATCTGCTCATGGCACTTCCCTTGTGTCTGCATCTTCACATTGTATTATATTCCTTCTTTTTATAAGGACACCAGTCATACTGGATTAGAGCCTACCCTAAAGAATGTGACTATATCTGCAAAGAACCTATTTCAAAATAAGGTCACTTTCACAGGTCTTGGAAACTAATAGAATTTTCCCTGTTGTGTTGCAAACTTGTTTTAAATCAGTGGTTCTTGTTTTTCCTTATGATTTCTTCCTTTTGGAATAGAATAGCTATCTTAGGTCTGTTTCACTACTGTGCCTTGGAAGCAAATAATTTCTTTCCTAGATTTCATAGTTCTATAAATGGAGAAGAATTTTGTCCTAGAAGACCCTTTTGGTCTTCTGTTAATTTCAAGGGAATTCACATCATTAGGTGTCTTTTGTGTTCCATAGCTTATAAATGCACTACTCCAATCTGCCTCCATCTTTATGTGACATTCTATTCCTGTTTCTATGTCTCACATTGTTTTCCCTCCTTTTGTGGGAACTCCACTTATATTGAATTAGGGTTCACCCAAGTGTCTTTATATTGGTAAAGATTGCATCTAGAGGTACTAAGGGTTAGGCCTTCAATCTCTCTTTGTTGAGGGATGTGATTCAATCCATAATAGAAAGAAATTTACCAACTACTTGGAATTATGGACAAAATTATGAGTTCTCTGCACACACAGAGAGTTTTATTGGCAAAAGTTGTTCTGTCCTTAACTTTCATCTGATTCTGAAAGGATTCCCCATTGAAAAGTATTAAAACAGTTGCCTCTGATAAAGTTCTCAAATATTCTTTGAAAACTGCCTTCTGACTTAGAGATGAGAGCATTGTATACCAAGCCATGATTCAGAAATCTCTTCTATGAAAAGAACCAGCTTGTTTTAACTGTAGGGGCTATGGCTTATCCTTTCATCCATTTTTTAGGAAAAAATTATCTCTTTGTCCTTATGTACCAAATTAAGAGGATACTCTTACTCCCTGACTACATAATATACTATTGTGATACTTAGCTCTATTGACAAAATACCAAAACTCTTTAAAATTGAAGAATCCTTGCAGAACAAAATGTAATGTTATTTTATGAGCCCAGCTCAATGTAATTTTCTTACCATTTTTATTTCATATGTTAGAAGACAAGTGTATGATTTCCATAGCATTTGTAAGTTCTAAGATATTTGTTTAAATAAATGTTTTAATTTTAAAAATCATAAAACCTTTTAAATATATATAGCACTTAGACTTCAAGGATTATGAATCAAAATAATTAGGCAGAGATATATAAGATTCTGATTTCATACTAATTATGTCTCATGCCAATTACATTTTAGGTTATATGTAGCTAAACAGCAATTACTTATAATTTGAAAATATATTTTAAATGTAAACATCTTTTCTACTAACAACAGTTTTATCCCAATTTGAATGATTTAACTGATTTGACCAGTGTAACACTCATTTGAATATAGGTAGTTTAAATGTGTTAATTAAGAATGCAGATAATACTATACCTAGGGAATTTACTAGTGTATTAAAATTTTGATTTAAATTTAAAGTGACCTGAATACCTAGAGAAATACCTTCTTTCTTAGAAATTCAATGCAGGTAAGTGCAGTATATGACACAGTTGGCTAGAATATGTAAGAGGCGTCTATCTACCCACTCACTTCTTGCCTCTAATCTGTCTACCCTTCAAGATTGATTTTTCTCATACATAACCATGATCAGTATACTTCTCAGAAATCATCAATGACACTCATTATTCAACATATTAGGTATAGATACTTTGCTCTGGCATTTTAAGGCCCCAATATTATTTTTTGTTATATCTTCAAGGTCCACATATATTTGGAAGTGAAATGATACAGTTTTAATAAGCCATACTTCAAAACAATGTTTGAGGGGAATTATAAAATATTTTGAATTGAATGAAATTCTAACTACCATATATTAGAATTTATGGAATTCAGTTAAAGGACAACATAATGAGAAATTTATGCCATTAAATGATCATTTTAGGAAAGAAAAATGTCTCAAATTAATGATATCAGCTTCCCCCTTAAGAAATTATAAAAAACAAATAAATCAAACCCAAGACAAGCAAAAAGAGTAATAATAATATAGATGAGTAGAAACCAATGTAATAGAAATTAGAAATAAATAATATCAATGGAACAAAAATGTTTCTTTGAAAAAAATTAGTAAAACTTAAATATTCAAAAAAAATTTTAATTGAAAAGGATTGACTTTGGACACAACTTAAAATAAAGGGAACTGCATATACATATAGAAAGACATAACACAGGAGTTGGCTAGAGGGTAAAAATGACAAGACATCTGTTATAATCATATAAATGAATAAATGTCACATAATTGGTTTGTAATAGTTTACTTTTTTTTTAATGCAGTGTTGAGGATTGAGCCCAGGGCCTTAAACATGCTGGGCAAGAACTCTACCACCGAGGTATATCCCCAGTTTTTTGGTTAAAAGTGTGGAAGAGTCACCAAATTATTTAACTCAATAGGGAATTAGTATAAAGAAAGGTAATAACATGGAAAACTAAGAGATTTATTTTTGCAAGGGGAAAATGCTGGTTAAATATTGAATGGTGTTGGTATTAATGATATTGTCAAAGATATTGGTACTTATTAATTCACTTATACTTTTCTTTTTGTATAACACAAACCTATATGTCAAAAATGAAAAAAATATAAGTTAATTCCTTTGCAAGTAATGTATACATATTTTACAATTTAATACCTATAGAGACACATTTGAATCAAATCAGTTGGTAAAGTTCAGAAACTGGTAGTTTCAGAAAGAGGTTCATGATCCAACAAATGAAAAAATAAGTTCAGAATATGTAAGAGGTGTCTATCTACCAATTCACAGTGATAGGTAGACAGTGTTGTTTTATAAAAAGTAAATAAAAGATGAACGAATAATAGAGTGATGAGGGCTATGGTTGTGGCTCAGTGGTAGAACACTTGCCTGGCACATGTGGGGTTCTGGGTTTGATCCTCAGCACCATATAAAAATAAATAAATGAAAATAAAGGTATTGTGTTCATATACAGTAACAAAAAATAAAAATAATACAGGAATGATAAAAGCTAAAACCATAGAAATAATATGGAATTATATCAGTAACCATTAATGACATTGGTAGGAAAGTGTGTGAATGAAAATGTTAAAATGGTGAAATTTTTGAGTGCAAAAAATGAATGTGTTACATAGAGCTAACAACAAAGTACATAATATATACAGTAGAGAAACATTAAGATCATGAAGCATAGCACTTTTTTTTAATTTTACTTGTTGTTAATGGACCTTTATTTTATTTATTTATTTATATGTGGTGCTGAGAACAAAACCCAGTGCCTTACACATGCTAGGTAAGCGCTCCACCACTGAGCTACAACCCCAGCCTAAGCATAGCACTTTTTACATGATCTTTACTTAATAATATGATATTTAACTATATGTTAAGAAACCATGTATTGAGTAAAAGTCTATGAAAGAAAATGCTAATTTCTCTTCTGAAAATGTTGCATCATTCACAGGAAAATCAAGGAATATTTAAGTAAAAGTGCATTTTCAAGCACAACTTGGAAATATTGGCAGTAATGACTAAAGAATACATTTGTATAATAACAATTTTTGTTAACATTTACAAAAGACATGTAAAACAATACTCATAATTAATGGAGTGATCAACATAATCCCTTCTCCAAATATTGCCTATAAACTGTACTTCATATAAATATTGAATGCAATCATGTCAGAGAGAATATAGTTTAAGTATACATATAATTCCCTTATAAAATATAAATGAATACTTTTTATAAAGTGAGGACATTAAAATGAAGATGCCTTCTTGTCAGTGTAGCGTTTTATGTGAAACTGTGGGGGAAGGTGGATGATTAACAATAGTCTACTAATTGGATTGCATGTTTTTTCTTTCTTGTTAAACAAGCAGTAGGCATGCCAAAGGCTGACTAGAATCCAGCAAGAGGTTGATCAATATTGCAAACAAACAACCTAGAGAACATGTGTTTATTTTTGGTAGTCTAAATCATATTTTTAAATATTTATATTATTTTATTTATATTTATAAAGATAATTCATATGGTTCATAACTGTTAGAGAATTTTAAAAACATAAATGAAGAAACCACTTACATTACAACAAGTAAAGAAAAACATTGTTGGTATTTTGCTCTATGTTCTGCCAGTTATATATAAATATGTCCATACGAATATAAATGTGTGCCTGAAAGTCCTTCAATTCTGATTTTAATTTGAATAATACTGAAATTGGGAGACGAGTCTTTCTCAGATAATTTAAGTTTTACATTTGGATTATAGGACTTCTGCATCTGACTAAATGTTGCAACAGGGAACAAATTTTCAGTCCTATCTGATATACTTAAAGATATAGAAGAAATCTACAAAACAACGATTTTCAATTTATTGGACATCAGGCAATGATGAAGAGTGATTTTTGAGAAAAGTAAAACAAATAAGGTGAACCTACAATTGCCTCAGCCAGTAGGCTGAGTAGTAGTTACCTGGGGAGATAATAAAAAACTGACATTCTCCTTGAATTAAGGATTTAGAGCTGGGAATCCAGGGAGGCCAATGTAGCTAGAATTTGCAATACAGAATATCTGAGAGGAGAGAGATGTACAAGGAGAAACTCTAGAGCTCACCCAGAGCTGGGAATAGTTCCTTTTCCCAACTCACCCAGAGCTGGGAATAGTTCCTTTTCCCAACAGCCAGAATGAAAATCCTTATAATTCCTGGGGCAGTAGATATAATACTCTGAAGTGTTTTGCCTTAGTAATGAGGCAATATTAGCTATGGAGTATAAACATTGCTGTAATCTTATCCAACAAAATTGAAAAGCAAGATCTGAGAAAATCATACTGTTTTCAAGTAACTTAACTATGTCGCCAAAGAAAGCTCAAGGTTATTTATTTATAGAATTAAAAAATATATCCAGCACTCAACAAGGTAAAATTCACTAAGTCTGACATCTAATCAAAATTACCATGCATGCCAAGCAGCATGAAATTTGGCTTGATACTGAGGAAGAAAATCAGCTGATTGAAACTGACACAGATGATTAGTTAATAGGCAAAGGTATGAAAAACAGTTATTATGACGGTATTTCATATGTTCAAGAAATAAGAGGAACAGTAAACATGTTAAAAATAGACATGAAATATATAATGAAAGTTACTTTGAGAGAAGAAAATTTCAATATCTTAGTAAAAAATTACACTTGTCTAAATTAATGGCAAATTAAACATAGCAAAATAAAAGGTTAGCGTATTTGAAGATATGGCAATAGACGCTTTCCAAATTGAAACAGAGAAGAAAAAAGACCAAAACTAAGTAGAGAATTATCAATCTATGGAACAATTTCATGTAGCCCAACTTATATGCATTGAGACCTTGAGAAAGAGGCTCAAAGGCAGTTTGAAAAAATATATATTTAAAGAAATAATGAGTGAAATTCCACAAATTTGATATAAACTGCAAATCATAGATACAACAAGAAGAAACATGAAGAAAAACATAGCAAAGGGACATCATAACATCATAATCAAATTCCTTAAAAACCAGCGATACAAAGAAAATCTTTAAAGAAGCTAGAGGAAAATTAAAGGCACTACCTACAAAGGAACAATGATAAGGATGGCAGAAGATTTCCGATCAAAAGCAATGAAAGCCAGAGTACTGAAAAGGGAAAAAAGTCAACATAATTTTCTATATAAGGAAAAATATTTTTTAGAAAAGTGAAACAAAGCCTTTTGTAGAAATACAAAATCTAACATAATTTGTCAACCACAGTGTGGACTATAAGAAATGTTAAAAAGAAGTCCTTCTGTCAATGGAAAACAATGACAGATAGAAATCTGGATCCTATACAAATGGAGAGCACTAGAAATTGTGACTACATGGGTAAATATAAAATGTTTTCCATTTTATGTGTGTGTCTTTAAAAGATAATCAACAAGGAGGGGCTGGAGAAGGGGAGGCTCACCATATTGGATAGGGCAGAGTGGGGGGAGGGAAGGGAGGGGGAATGGGAATAGGAAAGACAGTAGAACGAATTGGACATCATTTTCCTATGTTCATATATGAACAAATACATGACCAGTGTAACCCCACATCATGTAAAACCACAAGAATGGGAAGTTATACTCCATGTATATATGATATGTCAAAATACATTCTACTGTCATGTGTAACTAAAAAGAACAAATAAAAAATTTTTTAAGAACTCAGAAAAAAACAAACTTGATGATACCTTCAGTTTTGTACCTCCAGCCTATAAGAAAATAAATTTGTGTTGTTTAATTTAAAAAAAGATAATCAGCAATTTAAAATAAGAAGAATAACAATGTACAAAAGGAGTTTAAACATGTGTAGGTGTAAAATGTATGCTAACAATTCACCACAGGCCAAGAAGAGAGATATTGTTAGTTTTTATATTGATGATTATTCTCAGGTCCAATTGAGTAGGGCCAGCTATTTGCCTGTTATACATAAGGCCCTGGCATAGTGACCAAGTGAGCTCACATATAAGAGGGATTTAAAAAAAAAAACTTGTCATTTAAATGGTGAACACATGGTTATCAGAATGGGTGCTGTGAACCACAAATTACTATTCTCTGTCCCATATAAGGAACTCTTAGAAGAATAATTTCCCCTTGTGTTCTTAATAGGAATTAAGCTATACATCTTTCATAGAGTATGGCTAAGATTAGGTAATTTGAAAATCAGTCAAGGGAATTGTGAATCAAGTTGAGGGAAAAGAGACAACAAATCAAAGTAAAATAATATAGGTTTTCTGCTCTTTTTGAGGGAGCTGGAACATGACCTGATAATAGGTTCAAAAGAAGAAAACATGGTGAAAAGTCAAAGGAGGTTATGAAGGAAGGTAGAGACCAGGAACGGAATCAGCAGGAAGAAAGAATTTATGCAAAATCTGAAGGAATACAGTGCATTACAGGGAATTAGATATTCTCAGTAAGTCTTGGACTGAGAATGGAGTCTTAATGAGTGGCTAAGAGGGTAGTGGGTACCTGTGGGTCTCTAACTTGAAGGCAATGTGGGGTTGGAGAAATCAGAAATGGAATGGCAAGGTATGCTGGAGATACAGAAGTTGGTGGGCCAAAAGTTGATAGTATCTGTAATTATGGAAGCAAAGTAGGGATTCAGTGTACTGGGAAGAATGCGGACCACACAGATGCTTGTGCAGGTGTATGATAAACTTCATCTTTGAGGAGGAGGGTTTTCTAATACAGAGCTTTCCTATCTGTGCTAGGGGAAGCCTCGAGTTCTATAGTTGAGCATCCAGACCCATTGACCCCAAGGGAGAGGAAAGGGTACCGAATGGGCAGGACTCTGGTCTAATAATCCTCACAATAATCAGCTTGCTCCAGTTTCCTCATGTTCATGGGCTGGATTTCTGTGGAAGGCTTCATTTTGGATGATGGGTCTCTTGTGTAATGTTTTTTGTTTGTTTGTTTATGGTACCAGGGATTGAACCTGTGATGCTTAACCACTGAGATACATACCCAGTCCTTTTTTTATGTTTAATAGTCCTTCCACCAGCAGTGGAAGGACTATTAAACATTTATTTTGAGACAGGATCTAAGTTACTCAAAGGCCTTGTTAAGTTGCCAAGGCTGGCTTTGAACTTGAGATCCTCCTGCCTTGGCCTTCCGATCCACTCTCATGTAAAATTTTGACAACTACTATTCACCAGTTAGGATAGATAATGGAATCTTGGCCTCCAGATACTTATGCTCAGTATTGCCTCTAGCCACTTGCTCTGTTTGCCACAAGAAACTTTGGTTGTTGAAGAGCTTCCAGCAGCCTAAAACAGCCACATTATTTCAGAGGAATCCTAGGGATAAGACTAGAGATGTAAAAGGCATAGGCACGTGTGTGTGTGTGTGTGTGTGTGTGTGTGTAAACAGGAAAATTTTCTGATTGGTAGATTTTTCTTGGTGAGTAATTTCTCTTTTTAAATGGTTACCTAGATTTATCAAGTTCTGTGTGATTTTGGTTACTGTGTTTTCAGGAGAAGTGATGATTGTGATGTATACAAACTACAATATTTCCTAAGCTTGTGTCTCAGACAACCTCTATCTATGCACCCAATCCAGGCTAAATTAAGCGTTCTCTTTTTTTATTTTCATTTTTCCTTAAAATTTGCTCAATAAATGTTTGCTGGATGAATAAATAAATGAGTGAATGAATGAATGAATCAAAGTAGCAAAGGATCACATTCACAGACTAAAACATGGATCCTGCCCCATGACTGGGCCTTATGCCTTTATGGAAAAAAAAAAATTCAAAGTGCCACAACTGCTAATGTAACTTAAGAATTCCCATGGAAAGCTACCACTGAAACTTTCAATATGGACTCTGTTCCAGGCTAAATGCCCTCTTGATTGTGGGTATACTTCCACACAGCATGGCACACAATGCTTCTTGTTTTGCATCCCACACATCCCTGTTAATTTAACAAGGAAGTGTTCCATCTTCAGGAGCATTCCACCCACATATCTCTTCAGTTCCACAAGGAAGCAAGCCATCTTCAAGTACCCTGCCAATGTCTGCACTTTATCCAATCCTCTATCCCAGATAGTATCTGGTGGCAATGTAAGTCAGCAGTCATAGCCACAGCACAAATGCCCTCTAGAGTGCCAATGGCCCAGAATCCAAGGGAGATGGTCTGAGGTGGGTACACTATCTGGATCATTTTTCAAGGCATGTTGGACCCCAGCCCTTTATCTGCATGAGGTAACTAGCCCCAGGCCATTCCTCAAATATTACACATCATATTATTAACTGTGGTTAATTCCGATGACCTTTTGGAGGAACTTTGTAAAAGTAAGAATTGTGTTAAATGTGAACTTTCAGATTTTTATTTTTGCAATAGGTATGTTTGCACAATTACCTTTGTAATGAAAATATTTAGTGGTCTATATGCAAAGTCAAGGAGCTCCTAGAGTAATTTAAATATTTAAGTATATAAATTAGTAAAAAATATTTACTAATATAAATATTTAATATTTACTAAAATATATAATTTACTATAAATAGGAACTCTGCATTAATCAGTTAAGTGACTATTAGTTTATACAACAGACAAAACCTGAAATTTGAACAGTTTAACACAGAATTAATGAGCACATTAATTCTGATGTAGGTTGGCAGGGACTTCCCCTCTTAATACAGCCAGGGATCCAGGCTGCTTCCATGTTTAGCTTTATCATCTTGACCCAGGGATGCCATTTCTGTTGAATGGAAATGTCACACTGGCTCCTGACTAACTACTGGTGAATGGCCCAGAAGGAGAGAAAGACAGGCCTTGGGTGAGCACTTCTAGTTTCTTCCATAAGCTTTTATATAGTACGTGCTCAATTACATGCTACTATTATGTTTTAATAAAAAAAAAAACCCTTCATTTCTTAGAGGAATTTCTGAGAAAACCAAGTGATTTTTTTAAATCCACTTTTTCAAATGCCTTCAAATATAGGGTTACATCTAGTTTCAAATGGATCCTGTAAATGTTAATAGGGAGTTATACACTGCTCTTTGTAATAAGCTATATAATCTTAGTAGGTTGAGGTTTTTCTCCTATTTGAGGCATGGTAAAAATCTCAACTTACAAGCCTCTGCTACCTTCCACATGAACAGACTTTTCTGAACACCTATATAGATGCCATTAGGTAAACTGCAAACAAATATTTTCCTATGGAAGACAAACACCAGCAGTGGAAGGACTATTAAACATTTTCTCTCTTTCCATCAGCATGAGGAGGTAAACTAGAACTGTTGAGAGCCACAGCCGAGTCAGAATGATGCCTGGCATATTGTCAGATGGAATGGTTGAACGGGGACACCAGCGAACCATTGAGATGATGATTTAAGCTGTATATAATTGCTGTGATGCTGGATTGATTGAGTTGTATATGGACCCTGCTCTGGGAATAGGGAGGCTCTGGGAATCTGCCTCAGGGCACCCGCTACTTTGGAGTTCCCGGGCAGTTCTCCTGGTGTTCAGGGAGATTTGGCGCATGGAGCCCGGTGGAAGGAGTGTGTTCCCCAGTAGTGTGTGTGCAGTGCCGGTGAGAGTTGGGGAATAAAGAATTGCTATTTGAATCTACAAGGCTTTGCGGTGGCTTGGTTATTTGTGCCCAGCCAGATTGCGGCAAGGAACTACTGCCCACCTCCTAAGGGAATTCCAGGGTTTTTGGAATTTAACCTCGTGTATATTCTATGATCTTTCTTCATCTACCACTTATGTGAGAGGCTTTAGTTTTCAAGCATCTAAGTCCATTCAACTGTATGTGTGTCCAGTGGCCTGTTTCAAATAATACAACTTCTTTTAAAATCCTACTGAAAATATCCGGGTGATTTCAAAACCTCTCCTCGAACTTTAGGGTTATATTACAAGGATCAGTACTGTATTTGCAAATTAGGTTCTACTCACAGCTCATTTGAAAAATAATTTGTGTGTTAAAGAGGCTCAATGGGGATAACCAGGCATCAAAACATTCTTCAAAGTGCGCTGTTAAATTGAATATGCTGTTGCTATCAAAGAGGTTTAAGAATGAGGGATGGCACATCAGGGAGAAAGAACATGATTCTGGGCTGTTCCACTGAGAGAGCAGAGTACAGCCTTCACAGGAAGCTGCAGTGATAGGTCATCAGGCTAGATTCCAGAGTTGGACAGGAGGGCATGTGGAGTCACTAGGGAAAGGGTACTGAAAATTGGGAAATCCCTGGGGTGGGGCAAAGATACCATCACCTGGGCAAAGTTAGCTCTCTAGAATCCTGGAACTCAGGCTGGAGGACCTCAGGTTTAACAAACCATAAGACAGTGCCAGATTATTTCTCCTATCACTTTCTTCTTTAGGTCTGCTTTTAGTATCTTGGCCTCAAGGCTCTCCTTTTTGTTGCCTGAAAGACTGAGGGAAAAAAAAATGAAGAAACAGGTCTGCCTTAAACTGATAGGAGTGGGGACAACATGGCGCTAGATGGATTTAGACTAGGAGTCAAGTCCCAGCCCTGTCCTTTACTAGCCATGTGATTTTGGAAAATTTGCCAAGTGCTAAGTCCAAGTTTCCTCATCTATAAAATGATTTCATTAAGTCCTATTGTGTAGGACTTTTGTTAAACATGTAAAGCACTTTACATACTGCCTGGTGTATGTTGGAGGTTTTTTTTTTAAAGGCAGTATTTTCCAAGTTTGACCCTAGATTCTACCTACTATTTTCTCTGGGAGTGAGATTAAGGACATCTCAAGAGACATAACTCTAGAATATGACTCAACAAATGGGTCAGAAATGCTACTTTATACATATAACTCAGCAATCTTTCCTCTATGACAGGACAGAATTTGGATGTGAATTTTCCCCAACTGTGTGTAGTTCAAAGCCCCTAGAAATTTAAACTAGCTCTTCATCCAAACCATTTTCATTCATTTCACTCTAACCAAAAATCTAACTCCTAAGTTACAATCAAGATAACTTAATTATAAATATCTTTTCAATGAAGTGGACTCCAGTTGTCCCAGGCCAGGGAAAAGAATGCAAGGGAATATTTCCCAGGAAACTCTTATAGGTTTTTTGAATATGACACTTAGTTTGTGCACTGTTCATTTATACCTGGACACTTTCCACACCTGGCCCAAGTGTAGATTTCTTTTAGTTTTATCTATAATCCAAAAGGAACTGCTCAGATCAGTTTTCCATTACAGGCTTTTCTCTCACCAGTAATACACAGTATGAGTCTGACCCCTGTCACCACTTAGCTTAACCTAAGCTCCCATGGAAGGAATGACAGCTTCCCAAATCCCCAAGTCCCTTGGATCAGGGCATTTACACTTGACTGCTGGCATCTGGAATCCCACCTCCTCACTTCATCTTTTACTTGATCTTTATGTTTTAGAGAACATCTTACTATCTTCCTTGCTGATCTTAGAATCTCCATTGCTAATACAATTCATTCCAATGAGCAGATACTCAATGCTCACAGAATAAGCAAGCCAATAAACCAGGACTATATTTATCAATATTTAATTTCTTGCATATTCTTAAACCAAAGATGTATGTATCTTTAATTGTGTACAACGATCAGACAAAATGGATATAGAAATCTTAAGATGAATCATCTTTTACATTTTCCTACATTTAATGTTTTTCACATTTCTAAGAAAATTTTTGTTCCAACACTATGGTATATTGTTGCAGATCACAAAACAAAGTTTCTCAATTTGTTTTTCAAAATATCAAAACTCATTAAACCTAATAAGCAATAAATGTGTGACCAATGAAATTAGTAGACCTAAATTCCAAAGCTAATAAAACTACTAAACAAAATGTGAAAATACCAAAAAGAAAATGTTTCTCTGAATCTCTTTACTACTTAAAACTTTTGATTTCTCTTTGAGCAGTTAGGTATCTTTATGGGACTTTACTCGGGACAGGAAAAGCATCTGGACTTTGAATTTTCACTGTCTACAGTAGTAGCATCACCCGCAGATCTTGATCTTTCCCTTTCTTCTCTAAAAGCTTCCCGATACAAGGATGAGAAAGAAGTGGGGTGATTCCCACTGACTTTCGAAAAGAACTCTAAGACTTTTATCTTACTAGTCTCAGCATATGATTTTGGACCCCAAACTAACTCATACAATGGCGGATTACTATTTGGCACCTGCTGGTACTCCAGGTATTTCTCCTGCACTAACTCTCTAGTTATGAGCTTCCTGCAGTCCCCAGACATGAATTCCCTCTTCCCATGCACATCAAGCATATTCATCATCTCCCATATCTTCTCTTCCGATGCACAGTTGCCCTCCATGAAGATTATACCCAGGATAAATACCAGAAGGCCAGTCTTGGGCATACCCTGGTCATCACTCATCTTCCTGTAATAGGTGAGATCTACCATTTCGATAAGCATGTAGGAGTGGCTAGTGGGATCCACTTCCTTCACTTCAATACCAAAAACAACCTCCATACATTCACAGGTATTCTTGAAGATTGCAGAGAAGTAGTCCTTTTGCTCTTTAAGGACACTCTGCAGCATTTCTTCCTTTGTGACAGGCTCCTTTGTTTTATACTTGGCGATAAGGAAATTCACCAATTCACCCACTCTTTTCTCTAGTATATTAATAAGAGAGACTTCAGGATCCCTGCAGGCAGATGAGGCACCTACATCACCTTCTTGGCCACTAGAACCTTCACTGGACTGGCCTGTTAGACTGGATTCAATAAAAGCAGTTTCCAAAAGACTTTGAGAAAGACTCTGGGTAAGATTTAATAGACTCTGGGAGAGGACAGGTGTTCCAGCTTCAGGCCATTCTTCCATGATGCTCAGGCTTGAAGCAGGGGATGAGGTAGCTATAGCACGCACTTCCTCAACTACAGGAACATCAGGATCAAGTGGATCCACTTCCTCTCCTTGAGCGCGGAGGGGAGCATACTCTTTAGTCTTCTGCTTAGAAGGAATCATAATTAACTGCAAAGACAAACCAGAAGGGTTGTTAACACAAATTGGCCCGAGAGAGGAAGAGTGTGAAAAACTTAACCTTGTCAACATTGACAAAAGCCATCTTCACAGGTCTTCCCTCAGACAGTGCTCTAGGGCCTCACAAGTCTTCTGTCCTTCTCATCAGCCTATCTCCTAGGAACCTGTAGGAGGATTTGAGAATGCTCTTCATGGTATACTTGGCCAGCACAGTTTGAGGCTGGCAGCAGAGCAGGTAGATTCAGGAACTATGGGGTCTCTTCGTTTTAGAGGTAAGGTCCCAGATACACATTCAGGGTGTGCATCTCACCATGCCTCCTAACATGGCCGGACCCTCTTCCACTCTATGATCTGGGGATTATGTGACTCATTTCAAGGCCTCCACCCCAAGTTTCTGGAGCCTCTATAAGAGAAACAGGTTTCAGACTGCAGGTAGGCAGAAATAATTGTATTCTGTAAGGTCTCTATAGTTATGAAGTGGATGGGCCCTCCCAACAAGACTAAAAGGAATGGAGAGCTAAGCTCCATCTGCTCTTGTGCACAGGGGCTCTCTATCCTCATACCGATTTATTGAAAGGCTCAAGATTCCTCCCTCAGCTGAACTGAGTCTATCTCATTAAAACTATCAGGTAGGAGTAAGGGCACAACACATCTGGAAACCCAGTGCCCAGGTCCTTTCAGGTCAGGGCCCCCAAATGTCCAAGGCATAGGGGGGTCCTCTCAATCCAAATTCAGGTTCTTCACCTTGACTCCTACCTTGGGTCATCTCAGTAGGCTGCCTAATGTGGCTACCTGTTGATGTGAGGTTGCCCCTTTAGTCCAAGACCTTCATCTCCTTCAGATCAATGAAAAAAATGTGAGAAGATATCACAGTCACATATGCCCAGGATCTCCTAGGGTGGACAGCAGGGGCTCAACCCAGTATGTCCTTTAGTGGTGGCATATGGTAGTACTCCCTCAGGGTCTGCTCCTCTATGTCCAGCAGAACCTGGGACTCCTTCTGGTGACTTGGTCTTCTCAAACAACAAAACAATAATAACCAATCCTCACCACCCTTACACAACCAGGTCATCTAGAAATGAGGGGTGATTCAGATAGATCTGCGTGGGCTCTGCCAGAGTTAACAGGGGTGAAGCAGGTTTCTCTGAGGACCTCCTTGGAGTAAGAGTTACTCTTAATCCTCCTGAAGGTATTCATGTTTACTCCTGACTGGACCTACAATCCTTCCTTCTGCTATCCTGAGGATATATCCCTCAAGCCAAGGCCTCCATCTTCCAAATGCCAACAAGGAACATAGATGGAGGGAGGGTGTAGTAGGGTGGTACCTGTGCCAAACAGCCCTACCAGGGTTTTCCAGAAATGATATCAGGATAATAGAGCTAGATCTCTATCTATAGTTGGAGGTCCTCTCAGGCCTTTTTCAGAGACCATATTTTGATTCCTGGTACAGCTGGGGCTCCTCTCTTACTTGACCAAGAATATCAGAAAGGAAGTGAGGTTGAGTGTGAGAGACAGGTATACAGGGGCTCACAAAGAGCAGTGTAGTTGTCTGTGTGGATCCCTCTGAGTGATGGGTTAACGGTATATTTATTCTCAACAAGGCATATAACTTTTTTAAACTGGTAATAGAACCCAGTGAAGCATAATGACTGAACAATCTCCAGGTCTTTTTATTCTTAATTTTGAGAAAGGGCCTCAATAAGTTGCCGAGGCTAACTTTGAACTTGCATTTCTCCTGCCTCAGCCTCCTGAGCCACTGGGATTACAGGTGTTCACAACCATGTCCAGCCAACCTTTTCCTTTTTCTAAGGTGAGAAAACCACCATTAAACCAAGGCCAGAGTCAATTTTTCCTTTGGTACCAGGGACGGAACCCAGGGGTGCTTAACCAATGAGCCACATCCCCAAACAGAGCTGAAATCAATGAAACCGAAACAAAACAATTGACAAAACTAAAAGTTTATTCTTTGAAAAAATAAATAAAATTGACAGACCCTAAGCCATGCTAATGAAGAGAAGGAGAGAGAGAACTCAAATTACCAGCATACATGATGAAAAAGGCAACATAACAACAGACACTACAGAAATACAGAAGATAATTAGAAATTTTGAAGCTATATACTCCAATAAAGTAGAAGACAGTAAAGGCATCGATAAATTCCTTAAGTCATATGATGTACCCAGATTGAACCAGAAAGATATACACAATTTAAACAGACCAATATCAAGTGAGGAAATACAAGACGCCATCAGAAGCCTGCCAACCAAGAAAAGCCCAGGAATGGATGGATAAACAGCCAAGTTCTACAAGAACTTTAAAGAAGAATAAATACTATTTAATTTATTTCAGGAAATAGAAAAAGAGGGAGTACTTCCAAATCATTGTATGAGACCAATATCACCCCGATTCCAAAACCAGTCAAAGACACTTCAAAGAAAGAAAAACTTCAGATCAATCTCTCTAATGAACATAGATGGAAAAATCCTCAATAAAATTCGGGCAAATCAAATACAAAAACATATTAAAAAGATTGTACACCATGATCAAGTGGGGTTCATCCCAGGGATGCAAGGTTGGTTCAACATACAGAAATCAATAAATGTAATTCATCACATCAATAGACTTAAAGATTTAAGAATCATATGATCATCTCGATAGACGCAGAAAAAGCATTTGACAAAATACAGCACCTCTTTACGTTCAAAACACTAGAAAAACTAGGAATAACAGGAACATCTCAACATTGTAAAGGCTATCTACGCTAAGCCTCAAGCCAACATCATTCTATACGGAGAAAAACTGAAGGCATTCCCTCTAAAATCTGGAACAAGTTAGGGATGCCCTCTCTCACCACTTCTATTCAACACAGTACTTGAAACACTGGCCAGAGCAATTAGATTAAAGAAATTGAAGGAATCACTATATGAAAAGAAAAAACTTAAACTACCACTATTTGCTGACGATATGATTCTATTCCTAGAAGACACCAAGAACTCCACCAGAAAACTTCTAGAACTAGTAAATGAATTCAGCAAAGTAGCAGGACATAAAATCAACACCCATAAATCAAAGGCATTTCTGTATATCAGTAATAAATCCTCTAAGGAAATGAGGAAAACTACCCCATTCACAATAGCCTCAAAAAAATTAGATACTTGGGAAAAGAGGTGAAGGATCTATACATGAAAACTACAGAACCCTAAAGAGAGAAATCAAAGAAGACCTTAGAAAATGGAAAGATCTACCTTGCTCTTGGATAGGCAGAGTTAATATTATCAAAATTATCATACTACCAAATTCCAGTCAAAATCCCAATGGCATTCATTCCTTGCAGAAATAGAAAAGGCAGTCATTAATTTCATCTGGAAAAATAAGAGACCCAGAATAGCTAAAGCAATTCTAAGCAGGAAGAGTGAAGCAAGTGACATCTCTATACCATTCCTTAAACTATACTACAGAGCAATAGTAACAAAAACAGCATGGTATTGGCACCAAAACAGGCCGGTAGACCAATGATACAGAATAGAGGACACAGAGACTAACCCACAAAATTACAATTATATTAGACAAAGGTGCCAAAAACATGCACTAGAGAAAAGATAGCATCTGCAACAAATGATGCTAGGAAAACCAGAAATCCATATGCAACAAAACGAAATTGAATCCCCTATCTCTCACCATGCACAAAAGTTAAGTCAAAATGGATCAAGGACCTAGGAATTAAACCAGAGACTCTGTGTCTAATAGAAAAAGTAGGCCCTAATCTATCAATTGGGATTAGGCCTCAACTTCCTTAATAAGACTCCTATAGCACAAGAATTAAAACCAAGAATTAAAACCAAGAATCAACATATGGGATGGATTCAAACTAAAAAGGTTTTTCTCAGCAAAATAAATAATATCTGAGGTGAACAGGGGACCTACATCCTGAGAGCAAATTTTTACCCCTCACACATCGGATAGAGCACTAATCTCAAGGGTATATAAAAAGCTCAACAAGCATCAAAAAATCAAATACTCCAATTAATAAATGTGCCAAGGACCTGAACAGACACTTCTCAGAAGAGGATATACAATCAATTAACAAATATATAAAAAAGATCATCTCTAACAATCAGAGAAATATAAATCAAAACTACTCTAAGATGATATCTCACTCCAGTCAGAATGGCAGCTATTATGAAGAAAAGCAACAACAAATGTTGGCAAGGATGTGGGGGAAAAGGTATACTCATACATTACTGGTGGGACTGCAAATTAGTGCAGCCAATTTGGAAATCAGTAGGGAGATTCCTTGGAAATCTGGGAATGGAACTACCACTTGACCCAACTATTCCTCTTCTCAGACTATACCCAAAGGACTTAAAAACAGCAAACAACAGAGACACAGCCACAAAAATGTTTATAGTAGCACAATTCACAATAGCTAAACTGTGGAGCCAACCTAGATGTTCCTCAGTGGATGGATTAAAAAAATGTAGCATTTATATACAATGGAATATTACACAGCACTAAAAAAACCAATAAAATCATGGTATTTGCAGGTAAATGGATGGCACTGGAGAAGATAATGCTAAGTGAAGTTAGCCAATCCCCCCTAAACAAACACCGAATGTTTTCTCTGACATAAGGGGGGATGATTCATAGTGGGGTAGGGAGGGAGAGAATGGGAAGATTAGATTAATTCTAGCCAAGAAAAAAAGGGGTGGGAGGGAAAGGGAGGGGGAAGGGAATTAACAAAGATGGTGGAACCTGATGGTCATCCTTATACAAAATACATATATGAAGATTTGAATTTGGGGCCAACACACCTTATATACAGAGATATGAAAAATTGTATTATACACGTGTATTAAGAATTGTAATGCAAAAAAGCACATGTATAATGGCATAAGTTGGTGTGAATATACTGTAGGAACAGATATGAAAAATTGTGCTCTGTATGTGTAATAAGGATTGTAATGCAAAAAAATAGTTAAGTTAAATTAAAAAAAAAGAAAAAGAAAAAGGGTGCATCTCTATGGTATTCTCCCATTCTGCCATGACAAGTGTTTTCAACTGTACTCTATCAAATGGTACTTATCTTCACACCTGGGAGAGCCTGCACCTCCTCTGATGAGCAGAGGTTCAGCCTTCACACCAAGGCACTCACCACCCTGAAACGCTTCACCTGGATAGGAT
>NW_026000272.1:11959095-11966566 GCF_001458135.2 Marmota marmota marmota
AGGCCACACCCACATCCGGGCACTCCACGTGGGGTTTATTAGGGCTGATAGCAGGATCGCATTGTGCAGATTCTGTTTTGAGACCGGAAAACCCATAAATCACAGCTGTGTCCGCACTCTGATTTCTGACACCCTCTCAGTGTGTTGATGTGAGGCCACACCCCACAGATCAATGCTCTTACTGCCCTGAGACAACCAATATGGGTGTGAGGTATGGCCTCACCAGACAGACTCTTAGGAGGCTTACAAGAGCAGGGGAGGTTTCTGTGTGATTTCTTGTGTTCTGGGTTGGAGGTTACTTTCAGTCCTCCTCAAAGTTTTCACACTTTCTCCTAATGGGACCTGCCCTGCCTGCCTTCATCAGGTGTTCTAGTTCTCTGAGACAACCCTTCACACAACTGTGGAAGGTGTTGCTGGTGGTGCTTGTTCTCAACTTCCCAAGACTAACAACTAATATTGTTAATAAATATTAATAAATATTGATAAATAAATATTAACTATTTTGCAGCTATGTTTATTAGGGTTATTGGTCTCTAATTTTTCCCCTTGGTTTGTCTTTATCTGATATTGTTGTCAAGGTGATTCTGGGGAGTTCCACAGAGGTCTTGCATACTGGTTTGACTTGCTGTTTCTGAGCTTATTTTCTATTCAGATTTCTACCAAAGAATCTCATCTGGTTGAAAGGGAGCTTCCAGCTCTAACCTCTTTGAGCCACCAGATACTGCTGACATCTGTTGATTTCATTAAGTCTCTGTACTATAGAAACTGATGATACTGGTTTTCACTTGGTCACTAGCAGTCTGGATTGCCTACCGGTGTTTCCCCAATCTTCCTATCTCAGTTTCCTACAGGAGGACTGCTCTTCTAATTCACTCTCAGGAGCTGCAATGATATTGTGGGTTCCTCTGATGTGCCATTTCTTTTTCAGTCCTGTTTCTTTCTTTTCAAACCTATGTTTTTTTTTCCTTTTTCTTGGCTCAGAGTGCTTGCTAGCTAGCTAGGAATTCTAGTACAGTACCAAATAGGTAGGGTGCTATCCCATTTCTTGACAGTTAAGCTCATATAGATCCACAAACACACACATTAAAGGTTTTGATACGCCCTGAAGTTAATAATTCTACCAATTATAAAGCATCAATATGTTACAGGTACTAATCTAAGGGATTTTTTTTAAACTAGCATTTTTGAGCAATTACTATTACCAGGTATTTAATACAGATGATTACATTTAATCTTCACAATGACTTTTTAATAAAGTAGGTATTACTATTGACCATATTTTATAAATAACATAAGGCAAATCTAGTAGGACATTGAGTTGACATTTTAATGTGACTTCAAAGTCTGCATTCCTTTTTTTTCCTGGAGGGCTTTGTTATTTCATTAAATTCACCTAAAATTCAATGAAGCAGGGGTTAATATTATCTTTATAGTAGAGAAAAATCATGCAGAGAGTATATGTTACTTTTTCTATATCACTTGACTCATATGGTATATTTCAAGACTTCTACTATGTCATATTGAATTAAAATTTTATTCTAATATCTTTACTTTAAAAAACAGATAATAGCAGTATAGATTACCATGGGTTACATTGATTTTTAGGTTTTGAGGGAAATGTAATCCATTTGAAATCATAACTTACATGGAAACCTAAAAGAGGCCTCTATTGGGATTGTCAGTTTAAGGCCAGCAGAAGCGATTTAGTGAGACCCTCTTTCAAAATGAAAAAAAAAAAAAGGACTGGGGATGCAGCTCAGTGGTAGGTTGCCCCTATCTATCTACACCTCTCCCTCTCTCTGTCCTCTGCCCACCTCACACACACAAAGGTCTCCACTAACTTGTTAATATCTCCATCTTCATTTGTCTACAGAATCACCTGCAGACAACATAAGGTGGTTTTCCAATTATGCATGCAATTTAAGCACCAAATGAGTCAATTTGAGACTGATTTACAAATCTTCCTAAGGTCCTACACAGGTAACTCCTGTTTTTCACTGATAATGATTATGAGTTACTGTCTTCATGGTTTTCAGAGACGGGCTAAATTACTAATTGTTTTTGCACTAATTATTTACAAAATAGCAATACATTGCTGTCTTGTTTATGGTTGTCTTGAAACAATCTCTGCCCTATGTGTGCCTTGTCCAGTCACCCCCAATTTGCCACTGCGGATTTCTGGATGGCTCTTATGCTGAATACCCTTAACTGTCCACATCCCACCTGATAGAGAACAAATATTTTTGGTTACTTGCCCCAACTTCGCACTCTTTCATCAGGAAGCAGGTTGGAGATATCCTCACCCATTTTCCCATAGAAATGGAATGTAGAAATTGTCAGTGGGAAAATATAACAGTGGTCCACTTTTTACTTTAAGTATAGCCCTTACTGCTCTGCCACTGCAACATTTTTTTAATACAAAATAGGCATGTTCTTTCTCTACCTCTCCCCTTCCCTAATCTCAGGTGAAATAGGATTAACTTTCTTCCCATCGTAGGCAGTTATCTGTCCTTGAGCATACATTCATCACAGAAACAAAGTAATTCAGAATTTGGGGACAGCACCAGAAGATCTCAAAAATGGCTATCTCCCAAATTAACAATTACAACTCACAACACATGGAAGTAGCCTTTGAATCACCTCTTTAAAAGCCCCCTACTGGGGCTGGGGTTGTGGCTCAGTAGTGGGGTGCTCACCTAGCATGTATGAGGCATTGGGTTCTATCTTCAGCACCACATTAAAAAAATAAAGAAAATAAAGGCATTGTGTCCATCTACTACTAAAAATAAAAAATAAAAGCCCCCTGCTGCCGGGCACAGTGGCACATGCCTGTAATCCTAGCGGCTCAAGAGGTTGAGGCAGGAGGATCATGAGACAAACCCAGCCTTAGCAACTTGGCAAGGCCCTATGCAATTTAGCCAGACCCTGTCTCTAGATAAAGAAGAGGGCTGGGGATATGGCTCAGTGGTTAAGCACACCTGGGTTCAATCCCTNCAATTAGATTAAAGAAATTGAAGGAATCACTATATGAAAAGAAAAAACTTAAACTACCACTATTTGCTGACGATATGATTCTATTCCTAGAAGACACCAAGAACTCCACCAGAAAACTTCTAGAACTAGTAAATGAATTCAGCAAAGTAGCAGGACATAAAATCAACACCCATAAATCAAAGGCATTTCTGTATATCAGTAATAAATCCTCTAAGGAAATGAGGAAAACTACCCCATTCACAATAGCCTCAAAAAAATTAGATACTTGGGAAAAGAGGTGAAGGATCTATACATGAAAACTACAGAACCCTAAAGAGAGAAATCAAAGAAGACCTTAGAAAATGGAAAGATCTACCTTGCTCTTGGATAGGCAGAGTTAATATTATCAAAATTATCATACTACCAAATTCCAGTCAAAATCCCAATGGCATTCATTCCTTGCAGAAATAGAAAAGGCAGTCATTAATTTCATCTGGAAAAATAAGAGACCCAGAATAGCTAAAGCAATTCTAAGCAGGAAGAGTGAAGCAAGTGACATCTCTATACCATTCCTTAAACTATACTACAGAGCAATAGTAACAAAAACAGCATGGTATTGGCACCAAAACAGGCCGGTAGACCAATGATACAGAATAGAGGACACAGAGACTAACCCACAAAATTACAATTATATTAGACAAAGGTGCCAAAAACATGCACTAGAGAAAAGATAGCATCTGCAACAAATGATGCTAGGAAAACCAGAAATCCATATGCAACAAAACGAAATTGAATCCCCTATCTCTCACCATGCACAAAAGTTAAGTCAAAATGGATCAAGGACCTAGGAATTAAACCAGAGACTCTGTGTCTAATAGAAAAAGTAGGCCCTAATCTATCAATTGGGATTAGGCCTCAACTTCCTTAATAAGACTCCTATAGCACAAGAATTAAAACCAAGAATTAAAACCAAGAATCAACATATGGGATGGATTCAAACTAAAAAGGTTTTTCTCAGCAAAATAAATAATATCTGAGGTGAACAGGGGACCTACATCCTGAGAGCAAATTTTTACCCCTCACACATCGGATAGAGCACTAATCTCAAGGGTATATAAAAAGCTCAACAAGCATCAAAAAATCAAATACTCCAATTAATAAATGTGCCAAGGACCTGAACAGACACTTCTCAGAAGAGGATATACAATCAATTAACAAATATATAAAAAAGATCATCTCTAACAATCAGAGAAATATAAATCAAAACTACTCTAAGATGATATCTCACTCCAGTCAGAATGGCAGCTATTATGAAGAAAAGCAACAACAAATGTTGGCAAGGATGTGGGGGAAAAGGTATACTCATACATTACTGGTGGGACTGCAAATTAGTGCAGCCAATTTGGAAATCAGTAGGGAGATTCCTTGGAAATCTGGGAATGGAACTACCACTTGACCCAACTATTCCTCTTCTCAGACTATACCCAAAGGACTTAAAAACAGCAAACAACAGAGACACAGCCACAAAAATGTTTATAGTAGCACAATTCACAATAGCTAAACTGTGGAGCCAACCTAGATGTTCCTCAGTGGATGGATTAAAAAAATGTAGCATTTATATACAATGGAATATTACACAGCACTAAAAAAACCAATAAAATCATGGTATTTGCAGGTAAATGGATGGCACTGGAGAAGATAATGCTAAGTGAAGTTAGCCAATCCCCCCTAAACAAACACCGAATGTTTTCTCTGACATAAGGGGGGATGATTCATAGTGGGGTAGGGAGGGAGAGAATGGGAAGATTAGATTAATTCTAGCCAAGAAAAAAAGGGGTGGGAGGGAAAGGGAGGGGGAAGGGAATTAACAAAGATGGTGGAACCTGATGGTCATCCTTATACAAAATACATATATGAAGATTTGAATTTGGGGCCAACACACCTTATATACAGAGATATGAAAAATTGTATTATACACGTGTATTAAGAATTGTAATGCAAAAAAGCACATGTATAATGGCATAAGTTGGTGTGAATATACTGTAGGAACAGATATGAAAAATTGTGCTCTGTATGTGTAATAAGGATTGTAATGCAAAAAAATAGTTAAGTTAAATTAAAAAAAAAGAAAAAGAAAAAGGGTGCATCTCTATGGTATTCTCCCATTCTGCCATGACAAGTGTTTTCAACTGTACTCTATCAAATGGTACTTATCTTCACACCTGGGAGAGCCTGCACCTCCTCTGATGAGCAGAGGTTCAGCCTTCACACCAAGGCACTCACCACCCTGAAACGCTTCACCTGGATAGGATGTAAGGGAAGGAAGAGGCTCAGCTGCGTAGCATTTCCTGTGGTCCCTAGTGCTAACACCAGGGATCAGGGTCAACTTTTCCCTTGGTGCCAGGAACTGAATCCAGGGGTGCTTAACCAATGAGCCACATCCCCAACTCTCTTTTGTCTTTCATCTAGACACGAGGTCTCACTGAGTTGCTTACAGCCTTGCCAAGTTGCAAGGCTGGCTTTGAACTCTAGATCCTCTTGCATCAGCCTCCTGAGCTGCTGGGATTACAGTTGTGCACCACCATGCTCAGCCATTCTCTCCTTTTCCTAAATTGAGAATGCCTCACTAAAACCAAGCCCACAACTCTGAGATGCCAGACAACAAAGTAAAGGGAGTGGGGGGCGGGCAGAGAACCTCTGCCAGAAAACGAAGTAAAGGGAGTAGAGGGGGTAACCTCTGCCAGACAAGTATGTAAAGGGAGTAAAGAGGGAAGCTTGGGCTCTTAGAAAAAGGGTGTATTTCTATGGCTGTCTCCCAATCTACAATGACAAGTTATTTCAACTGTACTCTACCAAAGGGTACCCATCTTCACAACTAGGAGAACCTGCACCTCTCCTGATGAGCGGAGGCTCAGCCCTTCACACCAAGGCACTCACCACCCTGAAACGCTCTACCTGGATAGGATACAAGGAAAAGAGGAAGCTCAGCTGGGTAGCATTTCTTGGGGTCCCCAGTGCTGACACCAGGGATCAGGGTCAATTTTTCCTTTGGTACCAGGGATTGAACCCAGGGGTGCTTAACCAATGAGCCACATCCCCAACCCTCTTCTGTCTTATCTAGAACAACGTGTTGCTAAGTTTCTTAGGGCCTCGCTAAATTGCAAGCCTGGCTTTGAACTCCCAATCCTCCTACCTTAGCTTCCTGAGCTTCTGGGTTTATAGGTGTGCACCACCGTGTCCAGCCAACCTTTTCATTTGTCTAAGTTGAGAATTCCTCCCTTAAACCAAGTCCCTCAACTCCCATAGATGCCAGACAAGGAGGTAAAGGGAGTAGAAGGTGAATCCTTTGCTTTAGAACCGCACCTTGGGCTCTTAGAAAATGGATGCTTTTCTGTGGATCTCTCCCAATATGCGGTGGCAAGTACACTCAGCTTTATTGTATCAAAGGGTACTCCTCTTACACTTAGGAGAACCTGTGCCTCCCTTGAGAAGCAGAGGCTCATTTGAGACCAAGGCACTCAACCACCCTGAAATGCTCTTCCTATATAGGATGCAAAGTGAGGAGGAGGCTCAAGTGGGCAGCATTTCCTAGAGTCGGCAATGTTGATAACAGGGATCAGGGTGCATTTCTCTTATTTGTTTTTATTTTGGTATTGGTGCTTAACTTTTGTTGTGCTTAACCAGTGAGGCACACTCCAAGCCCCATTTTGAGTTTTTATTTAGAGACAGGGTCTCACTGAATTGCTTAGGCTTCGCCAAGTTGCTGGAGCTGTCTTTGATCTCAGGATTCCCCTTTCTCAGCCTCCTGAGCCACTAGGATTTCTACCTGGCCAGGGGGAATTTCAATGTTGTTCTGGGTTCTGTGGTGGGTACTCTCCTTGTCTCCAAGGTCATATTTAAAGACTGGGACATATATTTCCATATAGTTCCATTTCCTGAAATCAGCCAAGACCCTACCATGGTAATACTAACATGAAGCGCTGAGAATTGGGGGAGGTGTCTCTGCTTGACTGTCCCATCTGAGCTCCCACAGCTGAGTGCAGGGGTGCAGTTCTTTGAGCTACACTGTTTGGTAAAGGTTCCCTCTGCCCACCATAATCATCATCTTGATGCCTGACGCTGACTGAGAAGCCTCCTTCTGCTCAGCCGACTCTGAAAAACCGCTCAGAAAAACTATTCCCTAACTTCAAGATGGACGGCCAATACACCACATCCGGGAACCCTGCCTTGAGTCATCGAGGGCTGACAAAAAGGGAATGGCTAGGATGAAAATGGGGGTCCTATTTGTGGTGAGATGGACGGTACTCTTCTTCCTGGGTTCTCACCTTTTAGTGGGACGACAGCTGCCTTGAAATCCAACAAGGTCTTGGTGTCTGATACCGTCTAGAGCTCCTTCAATCTTCCGACCTCAGTCCAAGTACCTCCGTGGTGGCCTCCCCACATTCAGATTTTCAAAGCCAAAAGCGGAAGTTACTATAGGCCACACCCACATCCGGGC
>NW_026000272.1:11968774-12020073 GCF_001458135.2 Marmota marmota marmota
AAAAACCTTCTCCTGCCGGGCCCTCCCTCTCTCTCTCCCTCCCTCCCTCTCTCTCTCTCTCTCTCTCTCTTTTTCTCTGGTCAATCAGATACCACTGCAATAAAGATCCCTTGGTCACTCCGAGTGTTGTGGACACTTTCCTTTAAATTGCTTAGCTGCATGTAATACTGAAGTGTATTTTTCCCTAAAGAGTTTTTAATTAGTACTTTTACATACAAAGTCATTTTAGTTTAAGAATACCCAAATTGGTGTTTCCAAAATTGACATAAGATCACTGGCAGATCATTTTGTTCATCTATAATTGTATAGTTTTTCTAAGGCAGCGGGGAGCATTTGCTATCATGAGCCAAACAAAGCCAAACATTAGTGGCCCTGCTATGGAATAAGTCTTTTTTGATATGTTGATAGTAGAATGACACGTTGAGAATGAACAATGTGAACTGGCTCATAGGACCTTTGAGCCGTATGATACATTTAAGACTTTTAAGTGAATGAGTGGGTGAAAGTCATGCATGTTTTGTTTTGGTTATATTTCATCTGTAAATGAAATACTATATACATATGACATTTATTATCATAGTATTGTGTAGCATTTCCTAAACTCTGACCTGCTGTGTTCTCCTTCTTAATTTATTCATGGTAAACCTTAACCTATCAGGAGATCTCAAAAATTCTGTAGTTGTCTTTCCCTTTCTCCTTAACCACACATCCTAAATTACCACTGCATCTGCCCTATTTACCCTTTGAAATTTCAAACACCTTTCTAGCCTCCTATCTCTTCTTTCCTCATACATAGATCTATCCTTAATACCTCTTAATACTAAATATATATTATATAAAGTCTGCCCTTACCACCAATGTTAGAGCAATAATTTATATGGTAGAAGTCACGGACAACACCTATTGTTTGATTTTAAGCCAGAGATAATTCATGATTATTTACTGTTTTTACTGATGGAAATTGATGATCCTACTATTTCTGCATATTGTACCAAATGACACTGTAAATATCAAAATAGGAACTAAGTACCCAGTTTACTGCTATATATTGTTGCATAGATTGTTGCTATCATTGGGCTCCCCACTCAATCTGTGAGGTACTATAAACTCATAAGGTTAGAAACTCTACAGCTTCAGATCAATCCAGAAAGATGGGTATACACATAAATGAGTGAAAAAGCAGGAGAACAAAATGTCCCAAACAACATAGAATACCTCAACAATAGATTCCATTGACACCACAGTAGAGGAAATTTAATGATGGAATTCAGAAAATTCATGGTTAAACTGATCTACACAGTAAAAGATGGGGTAAGAAAGAAAGAAGAGAAACTATAAGAAGTGAAAGAGTAATAAGAAGATAGAGATCCTGAAGAACAGTCAGAAATCCTTGAAATAAAGGAATCAACAAATTAAAAACTCATTGGAAATTATCACCAGCATACTAGACCATTTGAGAGACAGAGTTTCAGTCAATGAAGACAAAATATATAATCTTGAAAATAAAGTAGACTGCAGAGAAAATATGTTAGGAGGCTATGAACAGAATGAATGAAAAGATCAAACTAAAGATTTAGCAGGAACGGTGAAGGCTCAACCAAAGAAATGCATGATATTTTCAATGAAATAATATCAGAAAATTTCCCAAGAATTAAATTAAAAAAATCAAATACAGGAGGCATATAGGACTCCAAATATACAAAATTATAACATACCCACACCAAAACATATTATGAAAATTCCTAACATACAGAATAAGGATATTTTTTAATGAAGACTGAGCTTTTTAAAAAAATACTTTTATTTATTTTTAATGTGGTGCTAAGGATTGAACCTAGTGCCTCACAAGTGCTAGGCAAGTGAGCTACAATCCTGCTTATAAGGATAGAATTTTAAAGGCTGCCAGAAAGAACAGCACATTTCGAGGCAAATCAACATGGATCTCAGCTAATTTCTCAACTTGAACCATAAAAGATAGGTGGTCTTGGAATAATATATACCAAGCTTTGAAAGAAAATGGATGCTAGCTATGAATATTATACCCAGAATTAAGCTTCAGAATTAAACTTCAGAATTGATGATGAAATGAAAACCTTCCATGATAAACAAAAGTTAAAAAAATCACAATTGGAATGCCTGTACTATAAAACATACTCAATAAAATATTTCATGAAGAAGAAATGAAAAATAAAAGTGGAAATAAGAAAACGGAGAAACTACACCAGAATAATATTCAATCAAAGGAGAAACTAATTCAAATTAAAAACTAGAAATAAATAAAAATGACAAGAATTAAAAATTGTATCTCGGGCTGTGGCTGTGGCTCAAGGCTAGAGTGCTCACCTGGCATGTGTGAGGGTTAGGGTTTGATCCTCAACACCACATAAACATAAAAATTAAATGACAATATTTGTCCACCTACAACCTAAGAAAAAATGCATATAAAAATCATATCTCAATAATATGATTGACTAAAAAAGGCCTAAACACATCAATCAAAAGACATAGACTGGCAGATTGGATTAAAAAACAAGACCCAAAAATATGCTGTCACTAAGAGACTTACTTCACAGGTCCAGACATCCATAGACTGCAGGTCAAAGTATGGGAAAAAAACATATCATGCACATGGATCTTGTAAACAAGCAGGGGTTTCTATCCTCATATCAGATAAAGTGGACTTCAAGCCAGAGTTAATCAAAAAGGACAAAGAAAGCCTTTTCATACTGCTTAAGAAAACTATACATCAAGAAGATATAATAAACAATGAACTATCTGCATATATCAAAGAAATTCTTCTTGATTTCAAGAATATTTAAAATAAACCACAACATAATATTACTGGGTAATTTTAATACACCTCTCTCATCACTGAATAGGTCCTCCAAACAAAAACTAAATAAAAATGTGATAGAAATAAAAGTGCAATGAATAATTTTTGACTTAACAGACATATATAGAATATTTCATCCAAAGCCTGAACATACTTTCTCCTTGTAGCACACGGATCCTTCTCTAAAATAGAACATATCTTAGTCCAAAAAGCAACTCTTAGCAAATACTAAGATATAGAGATAATACCTTGCATTCTATCAGACCATAATGGAATGAAATTAGAAATCAACAATAAAACAAAAAATGGAAGCTACTCTTACATTTGGTGACTAAATAATGCATTACTAAATGACCAATGGATAGTTGAAGAAATCAGAGATGAAATTAGAAAATACTTAGAGGTAATGAGAATCACGATACAACTTATCAAAAATCTCTAGGACACTATGAAGGCAGTTCTAAGAAGCAAGTTCATTGCATTGTTTTCATTCTGTAAAAGAATAGAAAGTCACCAAATAAATAACCTAACATTGCATCCCAAAGCTCTAGGAAAAGGAGAACAAATCAACATAAAATCAGTATAAGATAGGAAATAAGTAAAAAAAAAAAATCAGAGCCAAAATTAATCAAATTCAAACAAATAAACAACAACAACAACAAACAGTTCAAAAAAGAGACCAAAAAGTTGGTTCTTTGAAACAATAAAATAAATAAACGCTTATTCAGGTAAATAAAGAAAAGAGAGAGAAACACAAATAACTAAAAATCATGATGAAAAGGAAATATCACCATAGACTTTTGTAATAAAGATGACAATCAGAAACTATTTTGAAAATTTAAACTCCATTAAAATAGAGGATCATGATGGCATTGACAAATTTCTAGATACATATGCCATACCCAGATTGAACCAGCAAGACATAGAAAATTTAAACAGATCAATTTCAAGCAATGACATTGAAGACACCATCAAAAGACTACCAACAAAGAAAAGTCCAGGTCCAGATGGATTCTCAGCTGAGTTCTACCAGACATTCAAATAAGGTCTATTTCCATGAAATAGAAAAGGAAGGAACCCTTCTAAACTCATTCTATGAAGCTAGTATCACTCTGATACCAAACCAGACACATCAAGAAAAAGAAAACTTCAGACCAATATTCCTCATGAACATAGATGCAAATATTCTTAATGAAATCTTGGAAAATCACATGCAAAAACATATTAAAAAGATAGTGCACTACGATCAAGTGATGTTCAATCCAGGGATGCAAGGTTGTTTCAATACATGGAAATCAATATAATTCATCACATCAAAAGACAAGAACCACATAATTATCTCAATAGATGAAAGAAAAAGCATTTGACAAAATTCAGCATCCATTCATGTTCAAAACACTAGAAAAACTAGGGATAGTAGGAATAAACCTCAACATTGTTAAAGTTATATATGCTAAACCCAAGACCAACATTATTGTAAATGGGGAAAAAATTGAAAGCATTCCGTCGAAAACCTGTAACAAGACAGGGATACCTTCTTTCGCCACGTCTATTCAACATAGTCCTTGAAACCCAAGCCACAGCATTAGAAGAAAGAAATTAAAGGGATAGGAATAGAAAAGAAGAATTCAAACTATCCCTATTTGCTGATGACATGATTCTATATTTAGAATACCCCAAAATGCCACCAAAAAGCTTCTTGAACTCCTAAATGAATTCAGAAAAGTAGCAGGATATAAAATTGACACCCATAAATCAATTGTGTTCCTATAAACCAATGATGAATCAGCTGAAAGAGAAATCAGGAAAACTATTCCATTCACAATAGCCTCAAATAAAATAAAATACTTGGGAATCAATCTAACAAAAGAGGTAAAAGCCCTCTACAATGAAAACTAAAGAAAGAAACAGAACACTAAAGAAAGAAATTGAAGAAGACCTTAGAAAATGGAAAGGTCTCCTATGTTCTTGGATAGGCAGAATTAATATTATCAAATGGCCATGCTACCAAAAGCACTATGCAGGTTTAATGCAATTCCCATTAAAATTCTTATGGTAATCTTCATAAAAATAGAAAAATCAGTCATGAAAATTAGAGACCCAGAATAGCCAAAGAAATCCTCAGTGAGAAAAGTGAAGCAGGAGACATCACAAAACCAGATTTATAGTAACAAAAATGACATGGTAATGGCACAAAAATAGAACTGAAGGGCTGGGGTTTTAGCTCAGTGGTAGAGTGCTTGCTTCAAACACACGAAGCACTGGATTTGATCCTCAGCACCACATAAAAATAAATAAAATATATAAAAAATAGAACTGAAGACCAATGGAACAGAATAGAAGACATAGAAACAAACCCACAAAAATACAGCTATCCCATACTAGACAAAGATGCCATAAACATACATTGAAGAAAAGATAACCTCTTCAAAAAGTAATGATGAGAAAACTGGAAATCCATATGTAGTAGATTGAAATTGAACCCCTATCTCTCACCCAGCACAAAACTCAACTCAAAGTGGATCAAGGGCCTAGGCATTAGACCAAAGACCCTGTGCATACGAGAAGAAAAAATAGCCCCAACTCTCTATCATATTGCCTCAGGAACAGACTGCCTGAATAAGACTCCTAAAGTACAAGAAGTAAAATCAAGAATAAATAAATGAGATTGCATCAAATTAAAAAAAAATTCTTAACAGCAAAGGAAGCAATCAGGAGCACGAACAGACAGCCTACAGAATGGGAGAAAATCTTTACCACCTGCACCTCAGATAGAGCATTAATCTCCAAGACATACAAAGAACTCAAAAAACTTAACAATAAAAGATATAACCCAATCAGTAAAAGGGCAAATGTACAGAACAGACATTTCACAGAAGAAGAAATACAAATGGTCAAAAAGTAAATGAAAACATGTTCAACATCTCTAGCAATTAGAGAAATGCAAATTAAAACTACACCGAGATTGTTTCTCACTCCAGTCAGAACAGCATTTATCAAGAATACAGTAACTGTAAATGTTGGCGAGGATGTGGGGGAAAAGATTCACTCATACGTTGCTGGTAGGACTGCAAACTGGTTCAACCACTCTAGAAAGCAGTATGGAGATTACTTAGAAAACTGGGAATAGAACCACCATTTGACCCAGTTTTCTTACTCCTTGGCATATACCCAAAGGACTTAAAATCAGCATATTACAGTGACATAGCCACATCAATGTTTATAGCAGCTCAAATCATAATAGCCAAGCTTTGGAACCAACCTAAGTGACCAACAACAGATGAATGGATAAAGAAAATGTGGGATATATACACAATGGAATATTACTCAACTATAGAGAAGAATGAAATGCCATACTACTAAATGGATGGAACTGGAGACTATCATACTAAATGAAATAAGCCAATCCCCCAAATCAAAGGCTGAATTTTCTCTCTGATATGTGGGTGTTAATACCCAATAAGGAGCGGAAAGAATAGAAGTTCTCTGGAGTAGACAAAGAGAAATCAAGAGTAGGGTGAGGGGATGGAAATAGGAAATACAGTAGAATGAACTGGACATGACTTTCCTATATTCATATATGAACATATATACAACCAGTGAGACTCCACATTATGTACATCCACAAGAATGGGATCCTAATTAGCATAAATTATTATCTATGTATGAATAATAAGTCAAAGTACAGTCTACTGTCATGTATATCTAAAAAAGAACAAATTAAAATTATATTTTTTAAAAAAGTGCACCTGTAAAGGAAAAAAAGGAATTCCACAGTTAATATATCTTGTCAACTTGCTTATTTCAGTGTTCTCACCTTATTTGACTTCAGAATACTCTATTGAGGCATACTAATTCAACATCTTCTGGGCAGATGTGCACATATCAGCATTAAATTAAATACAGATTGGGAAAAACTTGTATACTAGAAAAAGCATTTAAAACTAGACAGGCCTTCATTCATATTCCATATTTTCCTTTTAATCACCTTTGCAAATATGAGTCTGTTATGTAATATCTCTAAGCCTCCAAATTACCATAATAACTACCTTATACTAATGTTTGGAATATTAAATGAAACAATGTACAAAAAATGCCTAGTGCAGATGCTTAGACAATGTAGCCATTACTTGTCATTACTTTTCTCATTATCATTGTGTCCTGCTTGTCACAATTACCTGTGCATTTATTCCACAACCATAAATATTCTCTTCTCATAGTCAGGTCCTGATGTTGTATCACTGACTATGTAACAATTGTCCTTTGCCTCTTTTGCCACCCCACAGCCTGATCATACTTCTTCCCTGCATAAGATTATTCTAGGTATAAGTCCTTTTTCAGCACTATTTTATATACCTCTCTTATTAAATGTGCTAGTTAGGCTTTCATTGCTGTGACCAAAATGCCTGACAAGAACAACTTAGTGGAGGAAAAGTTGATGTGGGGATCATAGTTTCAGAGCTTCAGTCCATAGCTGGCTGGCTCCATCTGGGCCTAAGGTGAAGCAGAACATCACAGATGAAAGGGTCCTGATGGAGGAATGCTGTTCACCACATGGCAGACAGTGAGAGTAAGGGAGGAGCTAGAAGTACAACATACAATCCCCAAATATATGACCTCAGTGACCCACCTCCTCCACCCATGCCTCACCTGTCTACAGTTACCACCCAGAGGGTGGACTAATGATGTTACAGCTCTCACAATCCAATAATTTTACCTCCAAACATTCCTGCGTTAACATAGGGATGTCGGAGGGATACCTCATATCCAAAATATAACATTAGCTCAAATAAATACTAAGAAAAATGACTGTGTTATTTGTAGTTTGTTCATTTCTTTCCTGTTCTAGAGGAAAAGAGAAAAGCATGTAGAACAGCAGCAATAGTACTGTGTAAAAGTGACAGACTAAGATAGATAGTGGTATAAAGATGGGAAAGGGAAACTGAGGTCTTCTGGAAAATTTTTGTACAAGTTTAGACTTCTTGAGAATAAAAGAATTAATAGGAGTTTATTAGGCAGACAAGCATCATTAAGTGCAGATTATTTTTTAAGTCAAGGGTATCATTGCTCTCATCTCTTAGTGATCTGCATTAAATCATTCTTTCACTGCTGACTTCTGTTATGGCCTATTCCATTGTACCTTTGTGAATCCTCATTTCCTGGTAAATAAATTCCCCTATATCTAGAACTTAGAATTCTCTGCTCTCAAGTCATGTCAAAATGTGAGAAATCATGAAGAGCCATTTCCACATACTTCTCATCTGAAGTGTAAACTGATGCATGTTCCACAGAATACTGGATATCTTTACTTAGGTGCCCTAAACGTAATCACAAGTTAGATGTATTCAAAATTGAACTGTTTTTTCTCACTAACATCTCTATAATCTTTCCTGGTAATGGATATCTCCTACACAATGTGTGCCAACAAACCTAGGAGTTATGTAGATAGCTATAAAGAAATGAAGACAAGGGAATATCATAACTTTGCCTCTGGTGGCTTCAAGGTGAGCATTAGAGAAAGGTTTATAGAAAGCTTTATGGAGCAGATGACACTAAAAACATAAACTTTGCAATCAATTTGTCAAAGATATCTGCACCCCCATTTTGGTTGGGGTGATCAAGTTACATAATGACTAACATATAGAAGCAACCTAAGCATTCATCAATGGATGCACAAAGAATGTGATACACACACACACACACACACACACACACACACACAGGAATACTATTAAACCTTAAAACAAAGGGAAACTCAACATTTCCAACAACAGAGATGAAGCTGGAAGACATTTGTGCTAAAAGAAAAATCCAGACACAGAAAGACAAGTACCACATGTTCACATTTGCATGTGGAATCTAAAACAATCAAATTCATAGATTTAGAGAGTAGAAATGATGGTTATCAGAGGAAAGGGGTGAGGGAATGGAGAGAGATTCATCAAAGTGTAGAAAGTTACAGTTAGCATAAATGTCAAGTATTTAAGTTGATGAATATGTTAATGATCTCAATTCAATCATTCTACACTATATACACATAGCATCACTGTGTAGTTGATAATTATATACAATTATAGTTTTTCAATAAGATAACATATTTTTGAAAAGAAAAATCCTAGTGAAAAAAAAAGAAAGCAAAGAGTGTTTGTTTTAGTCAGCTTTCTTGATACCATGACTAAAGTAACTGACCAGAACAACTATAAAAGAGGAAAAGTTTATTCAGGGGCTCATGGTTTGGGTTAATCCCTAGAAGGGCAACTCCATTTCTCAGAGCTCAAAGTGAGGCTGAACATCATGGCGGGAGAGTGTAGCAGAGGAAAGCAGCTCAAATCATGGTGACCCAATAGTAGAGAGAGAGACTCTACCCTCCATATAGAAAATATATACCCCAAAGCCACGCCCTTCAATTCCCACCTCCTCCATCCACACCCTACCACTTCAGGTACCACTTAATCCATCATGAGATTAATTCACTGATTGGGTTAAGACTCTCACAACTCAATTATTTCTCCTCTGAACCTTCTTTCATTGTCCCACACGTGAGATTTGGGGGACACCTCACATCCAAACCATAACAGTGTTGAAGGAAGAAATGATAGTATATTCAAAAAGCATATGTTTAGGAACATGTTGAAGGCTTGAAGATACATGGTATAGTCAGACAAAGTAGTTAGGGGCAGAAGCAGATTCAGGTGGATCAGGCAGGCAGTGACACAGGTGTCAAACTATTATTTTATCAGCATTAAAATGTTAA
This sequence comes from Marmota marmota marmota, assembly GCF_001458135.2. Lineage (NCBI taxonomy): Eukaryota > Metazoa > Chordata > Mammalia > Rodentia > Sciuridae > Marmota > Marmota marmota. Next base: position 11,978,362 of record NW_026000272.1, read on the forward strand.
ATAGTAAATGGCACCATTTTTCATATTTCTATCTACAAGTCATTCATACAACTGGGAAAATAGAAATCAGACCTTCTTTGACTGAATTCTTAGTATCTCAGAGAGAAATTTTAAAATGTTTATAGTGTGCTATCCTCTCATTGTGAATGGTCTTTGTAACATATACACGCAAGTTGCATGTTCCAATTGCAGTTGGAACAACTAAACCCAACATCAGGCAGAGAACAGTCACTCAAATTCAGTAGCAAAGTATAGGACTATTTGGAATTAGAAATTTTATCTAGTAGCTGTATTTTTTAATATATATTTTTTAGTTGTTGACGAACTTTTATTTTATTTATATGCAGTGCTGAGAATCAAACCCAGTTTCTCACACATGCCAGGCAACTAGCTGTATTTTAAGTAGTTCACTCTGCTGCCCAAGAAGTTGTCAGAATTTGACAATTGTATAGAATAAATTAATTTCATAGATCCTTTACTTTAAATATAAAAAGGAATAAGATTTTAACATTAGAAAATATGTTTCTTCCTACCCTCACTTGAAAGTGGATGAAGAAGTATTTAAAATTTTTTGACTTAATTTAGTGCCAAAGTATTAGCCATCCCGAGAATAGAACTTTTTATTACTCTGGCTCTGAATATGGGAGAGTAATGAGAGATGAGGCAGCAGAGATCATCAGGGGCAAATAACTAACAGGCCTTATATACAATGTAAAATATGAAATTTATCTTGTGCATCATTAACATCTATGGGAAGGATTTAGCTATGAGATTGGCATAATTCAATTTACATTTTATGCAATTCACTTTGCTAGCCATGCATAAGATAGCATGAGCAGGGAGAGGAGGGAGCATAACTGAAGGCAAGAAACCCATTTAGGATGCTACTGATATAGTGTAGGTATAAAATGATATGTGTTAAACTAGTTACTGCTTGCAGGTATATGAAGGGCAACAGTGATTCAGAATGAGGCAGATGCTGCAAGGGTTGGTGATTGATTGGGTGTGGGAGATGAAGTAGAGGTAGGAATCCAAAATGATTTATTCATTCATTCATTTAAAAATATATTAATTTCCTGCTTTGTGCCAGAAATCACTAGAGCCTACAAATCTCAAGATAAGTAGAATACAATTCTTGTCTTTAGGTAAAAGAAGTAGAAAGACATAAAAATATTTATAAGATAGCATAATAGAACAAAAGTAAAATTATATACAAGTTATAGTGGAGAATGAAGAGGAGGAAGTGATTTACCCTACCTGGGAAATTTGAGGAAGGCTTTAAGAATATATAAGAGGGCTGGGGATGTGGCTCAAGCGGTAGTGTGCTTGCCTGGCATGCGTGCGGCCTGGATTCAATCCTCAGCACCACATACAAAGATGTTGTGTCCACCGAAAACTAAAAAATAAATATTAAAAATTCTCTTGCTCTCTCGCTCAAAAAAAATAGACATCTACTTTTTAAAAAAAGAATATATAAGATTTGTTAGGATGGTAATGGATCATTCTGGTAAAATCATTCTTGGAAGAGGGGGTTGTGTATGCAAAGATGGATAAATTTAAAACAATATAACTTTATTTGAAATTTGGGTAATGAAGCTTCAAGCTGTCCAATCTGCCTGTGTATGAGTGAGGAGGTGAGGGATGAGAGAGACCTTAAATATTTAATAAAGATAAATATAAAGAGCTAGAATGGCTAGATCATAAAGTACTTTGGAAAACTCCATGTTGATGAGTTTGGCCTTGTCTTAGAAGTCAATGAGTAGTTATAAAGAGTTTAAAATTAGAAAGGGGAATGACATACGTTGTGTTTTAGAAAAGATCCTGCTTTTTGAAATCTGCAAATAGCTCTGCAATCATAGTTGACCATGCTTTTTGTGTGCTTCTATACCAACTACTATTTTATCACTTATTCCACTGGAGTCAGGCTGAAAGGGTTTGAATCCTGGATCCATCAGCCACTTATCAGACTTTGGGCAAGTCACTTTACAATTGATTTTTGCCTTTTCTGTTAGAGGAAATATGAATAATACCACACACATTAGGACCTGATGATGTTTCAAAAAGATAATGTAGGTAAAAATATGTGTGACAATGTCTTCAATCTACAAAATGAATGGCATAAATAACAAAAGAAATGGCAATATTATTTTTGTTTGTGTGTTTATGAGACAATCTACCCTATAAGACTTTGACCTTTCCAAGGGCAAACATTATGTCCATTTCTGCATTTCTAAGTACTGGCAAAGATTGGCATAAATGGGATTATGCCAACCTAGGCCCTAGCATTGTGATGGACACAATGATATGCTATTCAAAATCCCCTTCAGTGAAGGACTCTGCTTCAGGGGTGTTGAGAGTACTGACAGCAGATACCCTTCAGTAATTAATTCAGGGATCATTTCAGCTTCTGAGAGAAGTGACTGATTCTAGGTCATATCCCTTCTCATGGTGACCTAGACATAATGAGCAGCTGATTTAGGAGTCGACAGGCCTGGTGAGGGGTGGAAATTCTGAAGGGAATTAATATTTTAAGACATTCTTGTGGGGTTGCACATGGTGGTTATTGGACTACATCACAGATTGTCTAGTTCAACTTCACTTTTGCTTTCTTCCTGCTCCCTTCCATAGGTTTGTATTTCCAGATCACTCCTGAGTAAATATCCTGAATATCAAAGTCCATCTCAGAACTGGCTTCTTGGGAATCAAACCCACAATTATGGTATTTAGAAAAAAATTTATAAAGTCGATTTCAATGAATGAAAGAATGCTCATCTTTTGGCTGCTGAGTGTGAAAATCATGGGCTTTATGTGTCATCTAATCCTTTCCTCCTTCATCTCGATGTGAATGTAGTAAATGATGTGGTCTGAAAGAATATACACTTTTTCCTTTTTCTATATTCTTATGTATATACATACAGGAATAAATTATACTTTGGCAGAGTGTAAACTTTCTGTGCCAAAAATATTTCTGTTGGCTTTTCTTCCTGTAATTAAACCATGTTCTTCCTTGAGGATATTTTAAAAAGAAATGCTTGGCTTCTAAGAGATCACTAATATAATAAGAAATGAAGCTATGTTGCTGGTGCATTCCTGAAGAGAATTCTAATGCAAGAAACTTAATGAAGTAAACTCACTCAGTATACTATATGAAAATACACTTTCTCATTTCTTAGTTTTCCTGTTGGTAGGAAAGAGTGTTTAATTTTTCTTTATTCATCATGTTGTCTTATATAACAAACGTGTATTTTCGTTACTTAGTGTATGAGGTTTTAAACTGTGAATATTAAAAACAATTTAAATTTGTTTTTAAACTTTTACATATTCCCCTTTTAATTTTTTTCTCTTTCTACATTTTTGTTGGTGGTACATTATAGTTGTACATAATTATGGGATTCATTGTTACATATTAATTATTTAACTTTTAGATAACTGAGTTCTTCTATCCTGTTATGAGTGGGAGTTCAGTTTGTTGAAAAGTTGGAAAGTCCCTCATTACATTTTGGAGGAATAGGTTTATCAACATGGGGGATAACTATAGTTATGCCAATTAGAATTTTCTCCCTTAAGGAATGCATAATAAAATCCAGATCTGGAGATAAATGTATAAGTGCATATTCCAAAATCATACACATTAATCCAGACTGTCTTAACTGAGAGCTGAATTGATGAGAGAAAATGATTGTAATAAGATATGAATGACCATCTAAATTCTGGTTTCCAAGTGAAGGATGAGATTATAAAAGTATGATATATTGGAAAATAAAATGCAATCAAAGCAGGAGTATCAAGCTAATCATTTTAAAATGGTATCACTGGATTCATGAAAGAACCAAATGAATCTTTAAAAAAAAAATGGTCTGGCAGAAGGACTTTCAAATTCATCAAATGAAATATATATATATATGTATATGTATATGTATATATATATGTATATGTATATGTATATGTATATATGTATATGTATATGTATATATGTATATATATATGTATATGTATATATATATGTATATGTATATATATATGTATATGTATATGTATATGTATATGTATATATATATGTATATGTATATATATGTATATGTATATATATATATGTATATATATATATATGTGTATATATATATATGTGTATGTATATATATATGTATGTATATGTGTATGTATATATATATATGTATATGTATATATATGTGTGTATATGTATATATATATGTGTGTATATGTATATATATGTGTGTATATGTATATATATGTGTATATGTATATATATGTGTATATGTATATATATGTGTATATGTGTATATATATGTATATGTATATATATGTGTATATATATGTATATGTATATATATGTGTATATGTATATATGTATATGTATATGTATATATGTATATGTATATGTATATATATATATGTATATGTATATATATATGTATATGTATATATGTATATGTATATATGTATATGTATATATATATGTATATGTATATATATGTATATGTATATATATATGTATATGTATATATATATGTATATGTATATATATATATGTATATGTATATATATGTTTTACTATATTATGAGGGGAAGGAATCATGCTGGGCCTGCTCCAGAGTTTCTGCACTGCAAGGTGCTATGCTGAAGGTCGATCTTAGCTCACTCATTAGCCTGGGATACTTGTGGTATCACTAGCAGGAGAGCATAGGCTTCTAGGGTTTATACATTCCAAACATGACCTAAAGTCATCATTGTAGATAAGAGCATCACCCCTTCCAGGACAAGAGTGTTAAGTCCTAAATTCCTTCATGAGGAGGAAAATTCTAAAATATTATATATTAAGAAATGCAATGTTACAGAAAAGAAATACATGCCACATTCTAAAGTTCTATATTAAAGGTGTTGTTTAACACAGTTGGCCCAAATGCCAATGGGAAAACTAGTCAATTTCTGGATATTTGTATGAGAGTCAGGAAAACAACTCAAAACTACCTTTATCCTTGTGAATACTATGAGAGAAGAAAGAGTTGAGATCTGTTTAAACTTTATAATACTCAAATTCAGCAGCTCTAAATGATCAAGCCAGAGAAATAGCTAGGTACCAACTCATCATACTTATAAGATACCATATCAGATATTACAGTATTTTGATATGAATATGAAGCCAGTAGCTCAAATGCTTATCAAAAGATTTCTATCAATAAAATGAAAACAGAAAATGAATCCTATGTCTTGGTTCAAACACAGGAAATGTCCAAAATTGAATCAACTAAAGAAAAACTGCAAAAGATCCAGAAATAGAGTCAACTTTGCCTAGAGTTTGATGTAATGAGAGTATAGTGCTTCAAATTGGTTTTGGAGTTAATTATTTCCAGTATACTGAGTAACATCATATTCAATCTCAGAGCAAGGGTTATTAGATTGGTTTCATCCAATTTTTAGCACCAACATTTGTTGTCTCTTGTAAATATATAACTATTAAATAAAAGTACACATTCATTATAAAGACAGGCTATCTCATCTCACTTTATAGCATTTACAATTAAAATCACGGCTCTTAAGCAGTCAAATCACTTTTCCAGAAGTATTAGCTTCACAGTTTCAGATGCATTCATTCATTTAGCAAATGTTTTATTGCACATGTAATTATATAGATAAAAGATGATTGGGGACCTAAAAGTGAATATGACTGTCCCTGAACTCACAGACCTCACAGTCATCATTACATGGAAAAGTAAGCAGAATAATGCAATCTAGTATAAGAAAAATTATAAGAGTAGCCAGAGCCCAGAACCAGAGACTTAGATTGCATAAAAAAATGTGCACATAATTAATATGTGGGTGGGAAAATGTGCTACAGTAGCTTACTGAAAGAAGGTGGTAATGCCCATGCTAAGTCTTGTATGACCATTAAGAATAAATCAAGCAGAGGAAGGGGAAGGACATTCCAGGTACAGGAACCACTTAATACAAAGTCATTAAGGTAAGACTAAGAGAGTAAGGATGGGAATTCTGGAAGAAACAAACATAAGAACTTCAATAGAATAGGAAAGTTCACTTACAATCCTACATGATACCTCATGACCTCACTAAACAATTCATTTTTGAAGTCACCTTTACACGGATGCCATATTTCATTCAGTTTATAACTTATACATTTGTCAAAAGAATTTTGAAATTCTTAAATGCTTACCATCTATTTTACCCTTCCTAGAACTAAATTTCAAATAGTCCAGGTTTCACAAACATCTGCATATGAATATTACTTCATATACCATTGAAGTGATAGCTTCCCTATACATTTAGTACTGACTTTGGCTCAAACATGAGTTTTTCAAACTGACTCTCCTATCTGCTCACATTGGATTCTTTCTATAACTATACTTTGGGGAGGTTTTTATTGTTTTGTATTTTTATATCATGGATACATGTTAAATTTGGTCAAAGGTTTATTCTATGTCTATTACGATGATCATGTTTTTTTTTTGCTTTTTTTTCTATTGATAATGTGAGTTTATCTTATTGATATTTGAATGCTGAATTGGCCTTGTATTTCCAAGATTAATTGCAGCATGCCATAATAATGGAAGTTTGTAGCTTTTTGAATAACACCAAATGGTCAGCACCCCTTTGGTAAGCATATAGATCTCAATTTTAAATTCATCACCATCCCTATTCTAAAATGCCTTCTATGACAGATTGCAGCCTTCAAAGCTAAAACACAATTTTCTATGAAAAACATTCAAGTCATGGGACAAACTCATGCCAAACTATCATTCCAGGTTCACATTCCTACAGTTGCCCTCACTTTGGAGGGCAAAAACTTAGACTTTAAATAAATTGCTTCTCCTTTCAAATTTTTTCTGTATTTAAAATTCACCAAGTAAAATAATTTCCTAGTCACAGTTGAATAGAAACCCATACTGAAACTACAAATTAGGATAAAATAGTAGCATCTTGATATATTTGTTCAAAATGCAATTTTGAACAAATGCAATCAACCATTCCAATGTTTTGCCTTTGCCTGGATATGCTCTGTAGAGTTTTACTTTGCTCATATATCCCTCTGCCTGAATATTCCATTCATCACTGCATCCATTTATGACTTCCTTCCTTAATATCTACTAAGTTCCTTCTTCTCTTTGATCCTATTGCACTTTTTGGTCCAATTGGAGCACTTCTACTAAATAATGGTGATTAATACTGAATCCAACACAATGGTGTTCAAATTCAAACTGGGCCCTTTTTATTAGCTGTGAAACCATGCACTAGTTACTTAACCATTCTAAGCTTTTGTTCTCTCATTGATAAAATGAGATTAATTATAACTACTGTGTCTCAGAATTTTGTGAGGGTTAAATTACATAATGACTATAACACACTTAACATACTGTTTGGCACATAGTAAGCCCTCAAAAAAGTTAGTTCTCATAATTAGTATTGTTCTAGGTATTTCTCTCCTTTCTTAGATGTGTGGCTTCCAGAACTATATCCGGATGCATACTGTACTTTCATGTGCCTTATAAATAATGAGGACCCAGTAATTCCTTTTGAATTGATTCAAAATGAGCTATGGTCAGTTTCCTTATAGATCAATAGATTTGTGAGTAGATGAGGATTTATACTGAATCAATGATTTGATCCAAAGGTATATCTAACTAAACTCAAACTTATTATTCACTTAGGTTTCATAGCATTCTTTGGATATGGTATTATCTGGGTGCCATTGACTTGTGGGATTAGACTGTGATATATTGTTAGGACTTTTATTACTAGAAGATTTGTAGAAAACTTAGACTTTAAATAAATTGGTTCTCCTTTCAAATTTTTTCTATATTTAAAATTCACCAAGTAAAACAATTTCCTAGTCACAGTTGAATGGAAACCCACAGTGAAACTACAAATTAGGATAAAATAGTAGTGTCTTGATATATTTGTTCAAAATGCAATTTTCCTCTGCTCCCAATATAATTTACTAAATAAGTACAGTCTAATTACATGTCAAATATTTCTTTTCTTTTTGTAATACACTGAGATGTTTCTACCATTTAGTGATTTGTATGGAATCTGGCCAACTAGGAATAGTATAACAATTGCTGAACATCCCACTCAGAGTCTCCTCAGCATAAGGGACTGGGGGACTGTTGAAACACAGAGCCATTAGAGCTGGATAAAAATCAGAGGGAGCAATGTACAAAGGGCAAGCGAATGCTCAAAGCACAGTTTCAAAAGCACAAAGCCATCTGTTTTTCTTATCAAATTAAATATATTAGTTGTGACACTGCAAAGCATTATTTAGATAAATGTCTGTAGTTTGGGGCATACTGTGTAGGTCAATACATCAATATAGCATGTATTAGAAGTGTATTTATTTACTTAAATTGCAGAAAGCAGAACAAAGGCCCAGATAATACATTTTCAGTAGTCCCTGACTCTAGCATTGAATAGGCATTCTCAAAGGTCATTTTGAGAGAGTCTAAGGGTTAGACTCTTAAATGTGAGTTTGAATAATCATAAGTGAATTCATGCTGATTTCAGAATTTTATAAATCAGTTATTTTAAAGGTTTTTATTGTAGATTGTGCTATTTCGCATTCCCTCTTCCTTCCTAAAACTATGTTGCAGCAGTGTCCTCCCTAATTCAAATTTGGGTATGACTGTGAGATTTGCTTTTTAGAGTAGAGTAAGATGGAAATAACAGTGAACTAGTTTCAACTTTAGGTCTCAAGAGGCTTGTATGTTTCCATTTGCTCTTGGCCTTTGATATCACTATAAAAAGAACATGACTCAGGCTAGCCTACTGGAACCCCCCAAAAGAATGAGAGAATAAAGAGTCCAGTTGGTATCACAACAGAGCCAAGCCTAGATTAGCCAACATCCAGATGTGTGAGCAAGCAAATTTGAGATTAGCAGAGCCATTCAACAGAACATAGCTAGATTAGTTCACCCACTGACCTGTGAGCTATACAAATGCTCACGATTTATGCCACTGAGATTTTTGGAGTGTTATAGTTAACTGATAAATTGTGTATACAACATGTATAAAGGTTTATAATATTATGCTGTAATAAGAATTTTACTGTCATAAAAAATCTAATAGATTCATAGAATATTACGCAGATGTATCATTTCATAATAAATATGCTGACAGAAATAAAATCATTATAAGTCTAAAAATCTAACCATAATCTCTAATAAAAGCTGAGTGTCAAGAATTAAACAAACTAAGATAATCTTTGAATTAGTATAATTGTCTGAAATTTTATCTTAAGTCCTTCCTTTTAAATTTACAAATCAAGGTTTTACTGTTTTTTTTAATCACACTTTTAGGTACCCAGTTGTTTCTATTTACAGGGAAGTATTTTTTAAACATCAGACATTGAATTTCTAAACAAGAGAATGGGTAGTGCTGTTGCAAATGTCAGTAGAAAAATGTATTTATGTAGCTTTTCAACCATTATTATGAAATTAATATTTTACATTAAAAGGCTGGTAATGACCATTATAGGGAATTTCTTCTAAGTCAATAAATAATCTGAAAATAAACAATTTCATTTATACTACTGTGATGTTTTGGATGTGCAGTGTCCCCCAATCTCACATGTGAGATTATGCAAGAAGGTTCAGAGTAGAAATGATTGGGTTGTGAGAGTGTTAACTCAATCAGTGAATTAGTCCCCTGATAGGGATTAACTGAGTGGTAACTGAAGTGGTAGGGTGTACCTGGAGGAGGTGGGAATTGGGGGTGTGGCTTTTGGCTATATATTTATATCTGGCAAGTGGACACCTCTCTCTCTGCTTCCTGATTATCATGTGAGCTGCTTCCCTTTGCCTTATACTCCACCATGATGTTCTGCCTCACCTTGAGCCCTGAGGAAAGCAGCCAGCCTTCTATGGACTAAGTGTGAGCCCTCAAATAAACTTTTCCTCCTGTAAAATTATTCTGTTCAGATCTTTTAATCATAGCAGCAAAAAAGCTAAGATAGAAATTGGTATCTAGAAGTCAGCTCATTGCTATGACTAACCTATGTGGTTCAGAAGTTTCTTGAGCTTTTTGGAATTGGGGGGAGGAATTTTGAGATGTTTAACAATGAAAGCTGGAAATGCATTAGGTTGTTGTAAATGGAGCTTAATGGCAGATCCTGATGGGAGCTCAGAAGATCAGAATGCCAACAGGATGTGGACAATGAAGAGAGGGCTCAGGAGGGTTTAGCGGAAAAGGAGGATACTCTTAATATTTGGGCTAGAAGCCACTCATTTTATGTTCATGATGAGAAGCTGTCTGCATTTTGCCTGTGTCCTGAGAGTTTGTGTGAGGTTGATTTTAAAAGCAATGGATTTCTTAATCTGGTTGATTTTAAAAGCAATGAATTTCTTAATCTTAATCTAGACAGCATAGCATTCAGATGGTGGCATGGATTTGGCGGTGTTTAGCCAAATTTATTTTGATAATCAGGAGCAGAAAGCAGAGCAGAAAGATTTGGTAAACATGGACTTAAATGGCCAGAGTAAAACTAGGGCTAAGGAAGTTGCAGTTGTTAAAGACATTACTGCCACTAAAGAAATGCTAAAGACTTTGCCTAGGCACAATAAGAAAGATGGCTTGAGGGTGTGTTAGGAGCTGGCAAGGCCACACCTATCTCAAGCTCAAGGGATTAAAGGTGAAAATGCTTTTGAGGAGAAATCAGGGGAGCACTCTTGTTATACAAGGGGGCCTAGGAAGTTTTTTCAACATGCTCATATAGAAATGCAGAGGCTGCTGCAGCAAGGGTCCCTGGAGGCTAGGCTGCAGCTAAAGATGGTGTCAGACCTTGGCATCATCTATGTGGTACTGGTTTTGCAAGAATGCAGAATGGTGGAGTTAGGGGTTCATGGAGGCTTCCACCAAGATTTCAAAGGAAGGCCTTGGAGGCCAAACAAAGTGCAGCAGGGTCAGAGTCCCTGTGGGAACCCCTTGAGAAGGCAAGGTGCGGAGATGAGGAAAGGAAGCCGAAGCTGCAGTGGAGACCCCCAAGGTTTAGAACGCCAGTAACATGGAACATTGTCCTAGGAAAGCTGTGGGAATTGAGCAGAGACAAGTCAACAGAAAGGCCACTTGGGCTTCAACAAACAAAGCCACAGGGGTAGAGCTGCATAAACCCTTTGTAGAGAACATCACAATGACATGTGCCCCAGATGTCAGATATGGAGCTGAAGGACTTGTTTGCCCAGCTGGATTTCAGTCTTGCTTTGGTCCCATACCTTTTTTCTATGCCCCTATTTTTGTGAATGGAAATGTTTAGTCTGTATTATTATATATTCTATATTTGTAAATTGCTTTTAATATTACAGGAGCTCACAATGCAAGATTGCCTTGAGCCCCAGAGAAGAAATTGAATTTAAACTTTGAGCAATCTGAGAACTGTTGGGACTATGGGGATTGTTGGAAATGACAAAATGTATATTGCATTGCGAGATGATTGTGAGCTTTTGGGGGCCAGGGGCAGAATGTATGGTTTGAATGTGAGGAGTCCCCCAAAAGTTCCTGTGTGAGACAATGCAAGAAGGTTCAGAGTAGAAATGATTGGGTTGTGAGAGTGTTAACCCAATCAGTGCCTTAGTCCCCTGATAGGGATTAACTGAGTGGTCACTGAAGTGGTAACTGAAGTGGTAGGGTGTACCTGGAGGAGGTGGTAATTGAGGGCATGACTTTTGGGGTATATATTTGTATCTGGCAAGTGGACACCTCTTTCTGTGCTTTCTGATCATCATGTGAGCTGCTTCCCTCTGCCATACACTCCACCATGATGTTCTGTCTCACCTTGAGCCTTGAGGAATGGAGGTGGCCTTATATAGACTAAGACCTCTGAAACCATGAGCCCTCAAATAAACTTTTCCTCCCCTAATGTTGTTCTGGATGGATCTTTTAATCATAGCAGTAAAAAAAGCTGACTAAAACAATTACCAAAAAAGAAGCAAACATTTAGGAGAAATTTTGACAAAAGGAAAGCAAGTCTTACAATCTGAAGACTATAAACCATGACTGAGAGAAATTACAGTGAATCTAATTAAGTGGAGAGACATTTCATGTTCATGGATTATAAGTGTCAACATGTTAAGAGGTCAAATTGATCTGTTGAGTCAATGTTATCAAATTCTCTGATGTCCTTTTTTTCTTACAGAAATTGACAAGCTCTCCCTAAAATCCATATGTAAATATAAAGGACCCAGGATAACCAAGAACATCTTGAAAAAGAACAAAGTTGAATGATTTATATTTCCTACTTTCAAAACATATTATAAACCTACACTAGTAAAGACAGTCTGATAATAATGTGCAGATTGGCTTATTTATTAAAGGAACTGAATTAAAATCCTCAAAATACCTTCTATGGTCAATTTATGTTTAGTAAAATTGTCAAATCAGTTTGATAGAGAAAGTATATCTTTTTTGAAAAAAAAATTGCTGTAGATGGACACAATATCTTCATTCATTTATTTTTATGTGGTGCTGAAGATTGAACCCAGTGCCTCAACTTGCAAGGCAAGTGCTCTGCCACTGAAATACTTTAATTNTTTTTTGTCGGGGGGGGGGAGTACTGGGGATAGAACTCAGGGACACTCAACCACTGAGCCACATCCCCAGCCCTATTATGTATTTTATTTAGAGATGGTCTCATTGAGTTTCTCAGCACCTTCTTTTGCTGAGGCTGGCTTTGAACTTGAGATCCTCCTGCTTCAACCTCCCAAGACACTGGAATTTCAGGTGTATGCCACCACACCCAGCCTATTTAGTATTTTAATGCAGTGCTGGGGATTGAACCCAGTGACTCACTCATGCTAGGCAAGCTCTCTAACACTGAGCTACAACCCCAGACCCCAAGGTATATCCTTTTCAAAAAATGGTCCCAGGACACTATAATACCATATGTGAAAAAAAAATGAATTTACCCTATTACCTCAGGTAATATCCAAAAATTAATTCAAAATTTGGCAAAACAAAATATAAGAGGAAAAACTTTTAAAAGAAAACTTCTCTGATCTTGAGTTAGGCAAGTTCTTAAATATGACACCAAATGAGTGATCTATGAAAGTAAATCACTTTATAGAAATAAAAAGCTGTTGTATTTCAAAAGACAATGTTAAGAAAATAAAAATACAACTCACAAACTGGAAGGAAAATATTTACATGTCATATATATGATAAAAGAGTAGAATAAAGAATAGTTAAACAACTTCTGTCACTCAATAATAAGACAAACAACCCAATTAAGATGTGGTCATACGGTTTTTCAAGATGGTGGAATAGAGGAGGTGGCCTTCCTGGCTGCTCCATGGTATCAAACAAAGAATGTGAATAGGCAGCTTTTCAGTAAGGTGAGTAATAAAAAGGGGAGAGAAAATTTATTGGGAATTAATACTGGACATTCAAAGAATATTGGGGACTCAGGAGGTTGAGAAAATCCCCAGTGCCAACACTGGCACCAGCACCAACCAGAGAAGTCCCCTGTGAGCAATGTGGAAGGTTAAGGGAATTAAAGGAATTCACATTTTTAGGAGGCCTGTGGTGTGGCTGGGTATGGAGAGATCAGAGATCAAAGACACTGTTGGACTAACCTGAATGATGTGCTGCACAATGCCCTTGTGCTGGAAAGAAGCTACATCTCTCATGAAAACCTGTGGAGGACAGAGGAAGAAGCCATTTTGAAGCCACAACACAGGGGACAGGAGCTGGAGGAGCAAACCTGACAAACCTGAGATGTGCCCAAAATAAAGGACTGGCAAACCCACACTGCATGACATAGAGTGTGCACAAGTGACCAGGAGAAAATCCGATCAGAGAGGGGTTATACAGGTTGTGGAAACCTAGCTAGCTCCCCCATCTCTCTTGAGTTTGGCCACTCACAGGACCAGCTGGGAGAGATGCACCCTGCCAGGAATTTGAAAGGGCTGGGGAAAAAGTGAATGAGTTTGGAGACTGAATACAAAGGACCAGGAAATGTGGGGTCTACTGGTGATAGAGGGGACAAAGGATTGACTCCTCTGCCATAGGAGTGGAACTCAAGGGAGATTTGTGGAGTGCAGTACCCCGATGTGGACCAGCAGCTGCTGGGCCCTGGAGGTGTGCTGAGTTAAAATCTTCAGACCAATCACCATTCAACAAAGAACCTGGAGCCTACCTAACCATAAACCCAGCCTCCAGGAGCTCCACCTATGGGCTCTCCTCTCATATGCTAGTGAACCATCACTGAGGGTGGAACAGAAATCACACTCCAGCCAATACCATGTAACACTTAGAAGGGAAGCTGAAAATACTTTGAACTCCAACAGAAACAACTCCTTAACTTCTCATTGACAACATGTTATTTTCTTTTTCTGTTTAATTGTAAGCTGAGTGGTTCATGGACACTTATAAATATGCCTATTTTTCTCTTTTTTCTCATCTGTAGCATTTTTTTTTTTTTGGTACTGGGGATTGAACTCAGGGGCACTCAACCACTGAGTCACATCCCCAGTCTTATTTTGTATTTTATTTACAGACAGGGTCTCATTGAGTTGCTTAGCACCTTGCCATTGCTGAGACTGGCTTTGAACTTGTGATCCTCCTGCCTCAGCCTCCCGAGCTGCTGGGATTACAGGTGTGCACCACCATGCCTGACTTCAATTCTAGCACTTTTGAAGGCATGTATTTTGTCATGGTTCAATCTTTTGAGGGCAAGGATGTTTGATTAGTATATTTTGGTTTTGTTTTTAATTATTTTTAATTTAAAATTTTTTATTTTATATCTATATTTTCTCTCACTAATATATTTCCCTTGATTCTCTTTCTCAGTTTACTTCTGCTAACAGTCAAACTGTTGTTCTCTCTTTCACTCTTCCTTTAATTCTTTATTATTTTTAAAATATTTTTTTTACTTGTAGATGGACACAATATCTTCATTCATTTATTTTTATGTGGTGCTGAAGATTGAACCCAGTGCCTCAACTTGCAAGGCAAGTGCTCTGCCACTGAAATACTTTAATTCTTTACTTTTCTCCTCCTCCCTCATAATCTTTACATCCTACACCTCTTCTATTCTCTCCCAGTCCACCATTTGAAATTATAAACCCTTTTGCAAACTTACTGCTTTTACAGCAGGCAATAACTAATCAATCATTTCTGCTTAATGTGTCAATTAACACTGTAGATGACATAGAAGGAACTACATTTAATGTGTATATTGTTTGCATTCATTATTATTATTTGTCTCCCCCAAACTGTAAAGTACTGGAAACCTTCAGGGACACTATAAGTCCACAGGGTAGAAACTCTGCTGCCTCAGATCTATCTTGTTAGATGGGAGACACATATACCACATGAAAAAGAAAGGGAATAAACCACCCTAAATAAACAGAAATTTCTCAATAGCAGAAACCAATGACAGCACAGTTGAAGAAATGTCAGAGAAGGAGTTTACAAAGTTCATAGTTAAAAAGATCTGAGAGTTAGGGGATGATGTAAGGAGTGAAACCAGAGAGAAAATACAGGAAGTGAAAGATCACCTCATTAAAAAGATGGAGATTCTCAAATAAAAGTAGAAATCCTCAAAATGAAAGAATCAATAAACTAAATTAAAAATTCAATAAAAAAATCACCATCAGACTAGACCACTTGGAACGCAGAACTTCAGGCAATGAAGACAAAATATATAAACTTGAAAATAAAATTGACCATGAAGAACAGATGTTAAGAGAACATAAGCAGAACTTCTAAGAAATATTGGATAACATGAAAAGACCAAATTTAAGATTTATCTGAATAGATGAATGCTTAGAGATACAAATAAAAGGAATGTACAATCTGTTCAATAAAATAATATCTGAAAATTTCCCCAAACTTAAGAATAAAATGGAAAATCAAATACAGGAGGCTTACAGGACCCCAAATATACAAAATTACGACAGACCATACCAATGAATGTAATTATGAAATTCCCTAACATACAGAATATGGTTAGAATTTTAAAGGCTACCAGAGAAAAATGGCAGGTCATATTTAGAGGGAAATCAGTAAGGATGTCAGCTGATTTCTCAGCTGACTGTCAAAGCTAGGGGGTCTTCAAATAATATATACCAGGCTCTGACAGAAAATGGATGCCAGCCAAGAATAATATACCCAGCAAAATTAAGCTTCAGAATTGATGATGAAATAAAAACCTTCCATGATAAACAAAAATTAAAGAATTCATAATGGAAATGTCTGCACTACAAAACATACTCAATAAAATATTTCATGAAGAAGAAATAAAAAATAAAATTAAAAATAAGAAAAGGGAGGAATTGCACTAGAAGAATAGTCAATAAAATGAGAATTAATTCAAATTAAAAGCCAGAAAAAAATAAAAATGACAGGAATTACAAATCATATCTCAATAATAACATTGAATGTAAAGCACCCAACTCATCAATCAAAAGATACAGATTTTCAGGTTGGACTAAAAAACAAGACCCAGCAATATGCTGTCGCTAAGAAGCTCAACTCATGGGCAAAGACATTGACAGACTACAGGTAAATTGATGGGAAAAAACACATTACTCACATGGATCTTGTAAACAAGCAGAGGTTTCTATCCTCATATCAAATAAAGTGGACTTCAAGCCAAAGTTAATCAGAAGGGAAAAAGAAGGTCATTTCTTAAGGGAATACATCAACAAGATATAACAATCATAAATATTTATGCCCCAAACAATGGAGCATATATGTACAAACAAACAAACAATTCCCAATTTCAAAAATCAAATAGACCACAACACAATAATACTAGGTGAGTTAAACATGCTTCTCTCATCACTGGATACATTGTCAAAAGAACACTAAGTAAAAATTCTATAAATTTAAAGAATATAATTAATAATTTAGACTTAACAGACATATATAGAATATTTTATTAGTCAATGACTAAATCAAATTTCCCCCGAGCAACACAGATCATTTTCTAAAATAGACCATATCTTAGTCCAAAAAGCAACTCTTAGCAAAAATATAGAGATAATACCTAAAATTTTATCAGATCATAATGGAATGAATTTATAAATCAATGATTAAATAAAAATAAAAGCTACTCCAACACCTGGAAACTAAGTAATACATCACATAATTGAATGATCAATAGCATTCAGGACTAATTGGAGTAAAATTTAAAAATAATACTTAGAGGTAGATGAGAATAGCATCAGAAAATATCAAAATCTCTGGGACACTATTAATACAGTCCTAAGAGGAAAGTTCATAGTACTGACCTCACTCATTAAAAGAATAGAAATTCAACAAATAAATAACCTAACATTACATCTCAATGCCCTAGAAAAAGAAGAAGAAATCAACATGAAAAAGCAGAAGACAGTAAATAATTAAAATCAGAGCCAAAATAGTGAAACTGAAATAAACAAACAAAATTCAACAAATTGAAAAAATAAAAAGTTGGTTCTTTAAAAAAAATAAATTGATAAACCCTTAGCCATGATAACCAAGAGAAAGAGGAAAAAACTCAAAGTACTAAAACTTGTGATAAAAAGGGAAATATCACCAAAGACACTATTGAAATACAGATAATAATCAGAAACTATTTTGAAAATGTATACTCTAATAAAATAGAAAATCTTGACATCTTTTATACTCTGGATTTGAGATGTCCCCCAAATCTCACATGTGAGACAATGAAAGAAGGCTCAGAGGAGAAATCATTGGGTTGTGAGAGTCTTAACCCAATCAGTGAATTAATCCCCTGATCAGGATTAACTAAGTAGGAACTGAAGTTGTAGGGTGTGCCTAGAGGAAGTGGGAATTAGAGATGTGGCTTTGGGGTGTATATATTTATATCTGGCAAGTGGAGTCTCTCTCTCTCTCTCCCCCCCCCTCCCCCTCCCNNNGGGCTGGGGATGTGGCTCAAGTGGTAGCGCGCTTGCCTGGCATGCATGCGGCCGGTGTTTGATCCTCAGCACCACATACAAACAAAGATGTTGTGTCTGCCGAAAACTAAAAAATAAATATTAAAAAAATTCTCTCTCTCTCTTTAAAAAAAATAAAAATAAAATAACCATTTCTACAAGTTCCTAGAGACATGAGCTACCCAAATTGAATCAAGAGAACATAGAAAATAAAAACAGGTGAATTTCAAACACTGAAATTGAAGATGCTATCAAAACCCTACTAACAAAGAAAAGCCAAGGATCAGACAGATTCTCAGCCAAGTTCTACCAGACCCTCAGAGAAGAACAAAGACTAATCCTCCTCCAGTTGTTGAAATTGAAAGCATTCTCTCTAAAATCTGGAACAAGACAAGGAGGCCCTCTTTCACCACTTTTATTCAAGATAGTTCTTGAAACTCTCCCCACAGCAATTAGGCAAAAGAAAGAAATTAAGGGATATGAATAGGAAAATAATAGCTCAAATTATCCCTATTTGCCAATGACATAATTCTATATTTAGAAGACCCAACCAACTCCACCAAAAACTAATAGAATTCATAAATGAAGTCAGCAAAGTATTTGGATATATAATTAGCACCCATAAATCAATTGTGTTCCTATACACTAATGATGAATCAGCTGAAAGGGAAATTAAGAAAACTATCCCATTCACAATAGCCTCAAAAATATTTGAGAATAAATTTAATAAGGAAAACTACAGAATACTAAAGAAAGAAATTGAAGAAGACCTTAGAAGATAGAAAGATCTCCCATGTTCTAGGATAGGCAGAATTAATGTTGTCAAAATGGCCATACAAATAAAAGTGCTATATAGATTTCATGCAAATCCTATTAAAATTTCAGTGATGTTCTTCATAGAAAAAGCAGTAATGAAATTCATTTGAAAAAATAAGAGGCTCGGAATTGCCAAAGCAATCTTTAGCAAGAAAAGTGAAGCAGGAGGCATCAAAATACAAGACCTTAAATTGTACTACAGAGCTATAGTAACAAAAACAGTATGGTATTGGCACCAAAACAGACATGAAGACCAAGAGAGTACCACAGAAAACACAGAGAAAATCCCAGATAAATATAGCTATCTCATATTAGGCAAAGGTATCATAAACATACATTGGAGAAAATACAGCCTCTTCAACAAATGGTGTTGGGAAAACTGGAAATCCATATGTACCAGAATGAAATTGAACCCCTTTCTCTCACCTTGCACAAAACACAACTCAAAGTGGATCAAAGACCTAGGAATTATACCATAGACTCTGTACCTACTAGAAGAAAGAGTAGACCCAAATCTTCATCATGTTGGCTTAGAAACTGTCTTCCTCAATAAGACTGCTAAAGAGCAAGAAGTAAAATTAAGAACCAATAAATGCTTCTTCACAGGAAAGAAAATAATCAAGAACAAAAACAGAGAGCATACAGAATGGTAGAAAATCATAGCCACCTACACCTTAGATGGAGCATTAATCTTCAGGATATAAAAAGAACTCAAAAAACTTAACACCAGAAAAAAAAGAAACAAATAACCTAATAAATAAATTGCCAAAGGAATTGAACAGGCACTTCACATAAGAAATATGAATGGTCAACAAAATATGAAAAATGTTCAACATCTCTAGCAATTAGAGAAATGCAAATTAAATTACTCTGAGATTGCATTTCACTCCAGTCTGAATGACAATTATCAAGAATACAATAACATTAAATGTTGGCAAGGATGTGAAGTAAAAGGTACACTTCTACATTGCTGGTGGGACTGCAAATTGCTGCAACTAGCCTAGAAAGCAGTATGGAGATTCCTCAGAAAACTTGGAATGAAACCACCACTTGAGCCAGTTATCCCACTCCTTGGTATATATACAAAGGATTTAAGAATCAGCATACTATAGTGACATGGCCACATCAATGCTTATAGCAGCTCAATTCACAATAGTTTAGTGATGGAACTAACCGAGGTGCCCTTCAACAGATAAATGGATTTTTAAAATGTGGTATATATACACAATAGAGTATTACTCAGTCATAAAAAATGAGTTTATGGGGTTGGGACTGGGGCTGAGACTGTAGCTCAGTGATAAAGCACTTGCCTAGCACATGTGAGGCCCTGGGTTCAATCCTCAGTACCACATAAAAATAAATAAATAAAGATATTGTATTCATATACAACTAAAAAAAATTAAAAATGACTTTACTGGACTGGGGTTGTAGCTCAGTGGTAGCACGCTTACCTAGCTCATTCGAGGCTCTGGGTTTGATTCTTAGCACCACATAAAAATAAGTAAACAAAATTAAGGTATTGTGTCCAACTACAACTAAAAAATAAATTGTCTTTTAAACATAACTTTTTTAAAATTTAACAAATGACTTTATGACTTTTGCCAGTAAATGGGTGGATCTAGAGACTATCATGTTAAGTGAAACAAGCCAACCCCTCAAAACCAAAAGCGATATGCTTTCTCTGATATGTGGATGCTATCACACAACAATGGGGTTGATTGGAAGTTCACTGAATTAAACAAAGGGGAATGAAGGGAAGGGAGGAGAGTATAACGAATCAGACACAACTTTCTTATGTTCATATATGAATACACCACCAGTGAAACTCCACATCATGTACAATCACAAGAATTGGATCCTAATTAGAATAAGACATACTCCATGTATGTATGATATATCAAAATATCCACTACTGTCATGTATATCTAAAACGAACAAGTAAAAAACACAATAAAAGAAATTGCTATAAGATTTGAATAGACATTTCAGCAGAAAAGTTAGAGGGATAGTAAAGAAGCACATGAAAAATGCTTAACATCACTAGTTATTATGAAAATGTAAATTAAAACATAAGGATATAACACCATACAATGACTAAAAAGGCTATAGCTAAAAGGCAAACAATAAGAAATGTTGACAAGAATGTTGAAAAATTAGGACCCTTACACATCGTGGGTGGGAATGCAAAATGCTACAGGTACTTAAAAAATGGTTTGGCAATTTCTTAAATATCTACTCATAAACATACCACACAAGAAAATTCTACTCTTAGATATCAATCCAAGAGATATACAAACATGTTCCAACATAAACTTGTGATGGAAAATCCTTAGAAGAATTTTTAATGTAATAGCTATGAATTGGAATCAAGTCAAATATCCATCAACTTTTGAAAAGATAAACAAAAAGTGCTTTTTATGCACAGTGAAATAGCATTCATCATTAGAGAGAAAGACCACTGATACACTCTACACATGAACAAATTTCAAATACATGGTATTTTACTACATAATAATTACAGATTTTGTGCCAAATTGTTTTGAAAAAGCAATGGTGGGGTGCAACCATTATAGGAAGCCACTTTTTAAAAACATTGTGCCTCTATTACTTAAAAATATTTTATTTCTAATCTGTTTTTGGTGCAAGATTGGGATGAATGGAATATTTGTCAATATCCATTAATGCTCTGGTGACTATTATGTAGTGAAATTTGATAATGGTAAATGAAAAAATGAACAGCAAAAGACTTTGAATTTATTCTATTTATATACAATATCTAGAAAAGGAAAATCCACAGATACAGAAAAGAGATCATTAGTTGCTTGAGTATGGGTATAGGAATGGGTATTGACAAGAAGACATAGGTATGAGAGAAATTTTGGGAGTGATACAAATGTTCTAAAACTGGACTGTGGGGGCAGTTGAATAACCTTAAAAATTTTATTAAAAGTCATTGAGAGTAGGATTAGAATGGGTAAATTAAACAATAATAACACTATAAAGTAACACATGAAGATGTCCTTAGCTGTGCTGCTACCTTACATCCCATTAAAAGAACACAATGAACTAAGACACATATAAAACCATAACTACAAAGAGCATAGGAGAGGAGGCTACAGCACAAGAGAATATATACAAAGTTTGAAAGATGAATAGTAACTAGAAAAATAGTAAATGACTTCTCAGAACAGAAAGAGCTAAAGCCTATGTGGTTACAGGAAGGAATAATAAGTAGGGACCAAATTTTTCTTTGAGAAAAATGAGCATGGTTTTGAATTAGAGGCCCGATTCACACATACCCACAGAAAGCATAGGTGAAACTGAGGTAATATGAAAGGATAAGAATAGTTTTAAAATCTAGATAAAACACTATTAGACTTCTTGGTCTTCAATAGGAACTCATGTAGCCACATTGTCTAACTCAAAAAAGAGATGTGAGGTTTATTTTCTAGAGAAACAATAGTTGAAAGATTATTGCCTATCCGGTGGATGTTTATGGTGAACTTAGAATATTCCCCAACTAATCCAATGTCTTAAAAGCATACAGTGATTTTTTTGAATATGAATAAAAGCCACTATTCAGTATAAACTGAAAACTAAACATTTTCAGTTATTAAAGAAATAGTGAAATTAGATCATCACTGGACAAATGTAAAATATTTGGAGAGAGGCTTTAATAGGCTGAGGAAGTTCACTTCACTACTTGATTTCTAGGAGATTTTTAAAGGGGGTACTGGGGACTGAACCTAGGGATGCTCTCTCACTGAGATACATACCCAGCATTTACTTTTATTTTATTTTATTTTTTTATTTTGAGACAGGGTTTCACCAAGTTGCTGGGCCTCGCCTTGAACTTGCCACCCTCCTGCCTCAGCCTCTGCAGTCACTGGGATTACAGGAGTGTACACCACACCCAGCTAAGGTTTTTAAAAATTTGTTTTTATTATGAATGGATGTTAAATTTTGTCAAAGTCTTCTTCCACATCTATTGAAATGGCCACATGTATTTTTTCTTTTGTCTGCTGATAAAGTGAACTACTGTGATTATTATTTGAATGCTGAAGTAACATGTATTTCCAAGATAAACCCTACTTGGTAATTATTCCTTTTATATATTGTTGTATTCTATTTGGTAATATGTTGTTGAGGAATTTTGCATTGACATTTATGATGAATACTATTGTATAATTTTCTTTTCTTGTAATGTCTGTCTGTTTTGCTTATCAGCATGATGATGTCCTCATAAATTGAGTTCAGAAGGGTTCCTTCTTTTTATTTATTCTACAGGAGTTTCTCTGTAATTGTCATTATTTCTTCCATAAATCATTTGATAAAATATTCCAGTGAAGCCACTGAAACATGATTTTTCTTTGTTGCAAGTTTGTTAAACTACAAATCCACTGTCTTACTTACAGAGCACTATCAGGTTATCTGTATCTCCATCAGTGAGTTCTGGAAGCTTGTAGCACTTAGAGGATTCATCTATTTTTATCTAACTTGTAGAATTTATTGCCATAGTGCTGTTTTAAATATCCCCTTATTATCTTTTTAGTATTGGTGTTTTCTACAGTAATTTCCCCTCTTTTATTACTGATAGTTGTAATTGTTGTATTCCTTTTTTTCTTGGCCAGTCTGGCTAGAAGTTCATCAGATTTATTGCCTTTTTCAAGGAAACTGCTTTTTATTTCCTTGATTATTTCTACTGTTGTTGTTTTCACTACTATTATCTTTATATTTTTTCTCTCTACTTGTTTTTGTTTCAGTGTTTTTCTTTACTTAATTCTTTTGGTGAAATCCTTTTAAAGAGTTTTTATTGTTTCTTTTTAGTTAAACATGACAGTAAAATTCATTTTTATATAATTATACAAACATGGAATATATATTATTCTAGTTAGGATCCCATTGTTGTGGATGCACATGATGGTAGGATTCACTATGATGTATTCATCAAAGTACATAGGAAAATTATTTCAGATTCATTCCACTGTCTTTCCTTCTCCTAGGAAAGACATTCCCTTTGTCTCCCATTCCCTTCATTCCCTTTGTCTAATCTAATGAACTTCTATCCCCTCCATTTATTATGTGTTAGTATCCACATTCAGTCCTTGGTTTTGGGGGATTGGCTTATTTAACTTAGTATGATAATCTCCAGCTCCATCCATTTACCAGCAAATGCCATAATTTCCTTCTTCTTTAAGGCTGAGTAATATTCCATTATGTATATATACCACACTTTCTTTATCCATTCATCTGCTGAAGGGCACCTACTTTGGTTCCACAATTAGCTATTGTGAATTGTGATGCTATAAACATCGATGTGGCTGCATCACTGTAGTATGCTGACATTAAATTCTTTTAATCCACTGTAGTATACTGAACTTAAATAAACCAAGGAGTGGCATACTGGGTTAAATGGTGGTTCCGTTCCTAGTTTGAGCAATGTCCATACTGCTTTCCAGAGTGGTTGCACCAATGTACAGTCCCATCTATTTTTTTGTGTGAAATCCTATATCACTAATATGAGATCTTTTTGCTTTTATAGTATAAGCATTAAACATTACTTTTTTCTCTCTCTCAGCACTGCTTTAGTTGTACCCCCACATTCTGGGAACTTATTATTCTACCAAAATTATTTTTGTATCTCCTTTGTGATTTCCACTTTGACCCTTTTCTAGTTTAATTCTTTTTTCTTTTTTGGCACTGGGGATTTAACCCAGGAGCACTTAGTCACTCAGCCACATCCTCAGCCCTTTTTATATTTTATTTTGAGACAGGGTTTCAGTAAGTTCCTTAGGGCCTTTCTAAGTTGCTGAGGCTGGCTTTGAACTTGTGATCCTCCTGCATCAGATTCCAGAGCTGCAGGGATTACAGGTGTGCACCACCACACCCAGCTACTTCTTTTTTTTTTTCTAGTTAAATTCTATTACATTCAGAAAACATAACTGGGGTAGTTTGAACTTTTTTAAGTATTATGCTTTATTTTATGGTCCAGAATATGTTTGATTTGAATATGTTTATGTCAGTTGTGTACTTTTCTGTAGTGTGTCTTTTTTGTGTGTGGTACCGGAAATTGAACCCAGGGGTGCTTTACTACTGAGCTACATCCATAGTACTTTTTATTTATTTTTTTTATTTTGAGACAGGATCTCACTAAGTTCCTGTGGCTTCCCTGGATCTTGTACTCCTCCTGCCTCAGGCTCCAGTGTTGATGGGCTTACAGGTGAGCACCACTACACCTGGCTGCACAAGGTCTTTTGAAGAGAAAAAGTTTAAAAAGTTTTCTGTAGTCCAATAGGGATTGCTGGTTTTTACTAAGTTGCACTGTGATCTGCAGAGAGATATTAAGAATGGCCAAATATGAAAGCTAGAGTATTATTTTGGTAACCTAATAGGAGGCTTCCAGGAGTAGAACAGGCATAGAAGAGGACTAAATGCAGAATCTGCCTGTTAGAGTCCTAGAGATGTTTAAATTGTCAGGCAAGGCAGGTCAACTGTGATAAAATCAAATTTGTTGTTGGGAGAGATGATAAAACATGAGAAGAGGACCTCTGAGAGATAGTCTTGAGGATTATGACTCTGTATATTTCTCCTAAACGTTTCAGAGATTGAAAAAGTGGCCCATCATTCTGGAGTCAGGAGCCAGCAGTTCTCTCATGGGGAAAGAAACTGCTGAGGACTTCCCATGCAAGACAACTTGTACGACCCACCCTAAAGAGATGTCCTATCACCTTTTCTGGTTACCAGGCCCATAATTAACTAGGATTAAATCTCAGCATAACTTGGTTTAGGATGTGATGGGTCTGACAAGGAAGAGAGACATTACATACTAACGTAATGACAATAATTTGCTAGAATGTACTATAGAAAACTTAGTACTCCCTCAGATTGAATTCCAAGCATGGTCTACAGGATAACTGGAATCCAATACTTGATTCTCAAGAATATGTTGACTTAGGGCACTTACTTAGGGCACAGGATTTACCACCTGGCAAGGATCCCCTGGATGGGACAGCCTTCACTGCTAATGTCTCTCTTAGATGTTTGGGGAAAGTGATGTTTCAAGCTGTGGAAAGTGGAAATACCAAAGTTGTCCTGGCAGATGGTAGAGGAAAGGGAAAATAAGCCCAAGGAAGTAGGAATTCTGGAATGGATATGGGGCTGTAAAATCCAATGAGATTTATGTTCCATGGGGAACTTGAAATACTCATCATTCACCAAGGCCTTCAGGAATGAGAGTGACAATAACATTAGTAACAAGTATGTTGGTGATTTTTGTTCTGCAAGCCAGGGATAAGAGTAGCAAAGGTATTCATACACCTTGGATTGTTAATAGTCATGGGGTAATGGGTAATAGAGCAATAGAGGCCCAAGTCAGATATAACATATTCTCCAGTAAAGATTAATCTTAGAAAAGAGTTACTCCAGTGATTCTGAGACACATCTGCATTTGAGATCCTATTTCCAATATTATTTTCATTAAATCAAATGGCTACCTTCTTGCTTATTTAGTTCTGTTCATAAGCATACAATATTGATTTTCCTATTACAAAAGTACTGCTCAATGTGAAAATTTAGGGGGAAAGGTGATCACCAAGATGATAAAAGAAATATTTTTGGTATGAGATACCAAAAATACCAAAGCATTCTCACATTTAAATCTCTGTGAGTTTCCATGATCCTATCCTTCATATGAACTCCTGGAAGCAGAATAGCTATCTCTCAGCTGAATCATGTATTTAAGGTTTTTGGTTCATGCTACCACATTGCCTCCAGAGATTCATTGGATTACCCTCTCAATATCAGCCTGTCAACATTCCCACATTCCATTGGCAACCTGAGTTACTATAATTTTGTATGGTTATGCCAGTTTTTTTATTTGAGAGATTGGATTTTTTCAAGTTTTACCTCATTTTTGTGTATGTCATTTTTCTTTCTTGAATTCACATAGTTACAAACTAAGGGAAAATGTTATTCATTTTTAAAATGTATAATAGAGCTTGAGATAATAGTTTTTTTTCTTATTTACCATTAAGTTCAGTTTTTTTCACAGTAGTTTTGCTTATAAAAACGTTTTGTTGGTTTGGTGGATTTTGTTACAACACATATGACACTTTTCCTTTTCCTACTAAATAGAAGTGACTTTTAATCATATATTTATATCTGATGTATATGTGATATCCATCAGGATTCTCTATTGTTTTATTATGCTGACTTATTCTATGATCACATTATACTTTAAAAATATTTTGTAATAAACTACCCTATAATATTTTTCTTTTACAAAATTTTCTTGATGGGTCATATACATTTATTCTTTTTGATGAATATAAGATTAAATTTTAGGTGCAGAATAAATTTCATTGGTTGGTTGTGTGTGTGTTCTCAAAGTATAGAGGAATTTGGAAAGAATAAAAAATTGTGCACTATGAAATCTTCATATTCAGTAACATGGCATAGGTCTTTATTCTCATGTAGTTTTGTTTCTTTAAGTATGGTTTGGTGATGTTTTGATATTTTAAGTTTTATAAAAATAATTTGTTATTAAAATAATAAATAACCTAGTATTTATTTCCCTTCCCACTGCTCACCATCTTTTTCACTATCATTTTTATTTAGTGACATTATACTGAAGCCTACTTCCTTGGGCCACCCCATATAGCATGAATCTTTTGCCAAAACAGAAAATGGAAAAGTATAGGAGAATTGAAAACAAGGGAAAACACTGAGATAATGGATATCTAAGGAAAGGATGGCTGTGCTTTAGGGCTTTAGCAAGAATGCTTGATGAAAGTTTGACTCATTGATTCAATAAAGTACTTTAATTGATTCTCAGAGTTTGGGGTAATAGATTGTTAGCTCCTGTCTCCAGGCAGTGGTTATTATAAGCCTGGCATTTCACTGTAATGATGAAGAAAAATTCCCTATAGCAACTTGAAAAACCATCTGAGCTAAGAAGAAAAGAGATGGTGCCAATCAGTGTGAAAGTGTTGGTGGAAAATAATCACAATTTCCATCAGATGCCTCCTCATTAATGAACTTGAGATCTTAATGGAATTGTATAGCACTATATGTGCTTGAGTATATGCATGTGCTTTAAGGATTAAAATTAAAACAAAAGGATATGAATACTTTAAAGGTATACTAAATATTTAATTTGGAAAAAAAGAAATTTCAAAGTATTTTCTGAAACCAAGAGAATAAACCCTATGGTAATTTTTATCATGCATTAAGGCCCTTAATTATATGCAGTCTAGTGCTTTATTATATACCAGTTTTTCTTCTGGACTATTGGTGTTAAAAATGTTCTTCCTATTTTCACAGTAAAGTTATAAAATCACTAAGGGCATATGAGTAGAGAGACACTATATAGCAGTGCATGGTGAATTCTTTTGTTCTTCTTGGGTCTTTTCTTAGCATGTAACTTGCTGTGGATGTGCATTTGTTTTCTAAATGACCATGTATATACTGTTGCTTCTGAATATTGTTGCTTTCACAAAGAAGTTTTCTACAGGTTTCCTTCTCATGCCTTAGGAAGAAAACTGAGGAAGACCAACCAACTGGTTTTTATATTAGCCCATTGTTAGGTAACTAATCCAGTCCTGTAAGATTCATATTAACACTTTCATGAAGCAGAGCTCCCATGAACCAAATCCTCTTGAAAAAAAGTCCCACTGCTTTTCAACACCTCAACATTATATTGAGGACCAAATTTCAACATGAGTTTGGGAGGGAACAAACTACATCTAAACCATATCAGTCATAGACTGAATGTTTCAACTATAAATTTTTGCCCCTGGCATTTGAGGGTTGTTAGTTCAGCTTGCAGTGTTTTTGAGCAAAATCTACATTTTCCAGCCTGAGTCCCAAGTTAGGCAAAATAGATATGAGTACCCTGTGTTTGTTTCTCAGGTAACCTCTAGACAGGTTAGAAAACACATACACAATACTTCACAAATAAGGTCTGCTGTCCTTCCTCCAGAATCAGGAACAATGGTCCCATATTGAGAATAGGTAGGTTGTCACTGCTAAGAGACCAAGATCATTCCCACAAGAGAGGGTGGGTGGAGGGGTGGAGCAAGGGCAGATAAAAGCACTACAAAACTTTCCTACCATTTTTAAGTTACCTTTTTCTTTATTCACTCTTGATTAGGTTGCTGTAAACTTTGGAATGTCTTTCAGAGTTCTGACAAAGTTGATTCTGACAGCTTCTGCTTGTTTTATGCTATTTCTTTGCAATAGCGGGTTGTGGTAGGATGGAAGCTTGAAGCTGCCTACTCTACCATTTATGCTGATGTGACTCAGTTATATTATCTTTTCTAATTACATACTGACCTTAGCCAGTGTTCTTTCATTTTGTGTGTATGTGGACTTGCAATACTGTTTGAGATTCTTTCAGCCTAGAGAATTTCCTTAAATATTTTTTTGTGAGGAAGATCTGCCAGCAATAAATTCTCTCATCTTTTGTTTATTTGAGAATGCCTTTATTTTTCTTCATTTTTATAATACAGTTTTGCTGGATGTTGAATCCTTGGTTGACACTTTTTTTCCTTTGAGCACTTTGAATATGTTATCAAACAGCTTTCTGGCCTCCAATATTTCTTATGGGAAGTCAGCTATTAATCTTATTGAAGCTCCCTTTTAAGTGATGCATCATTTACTCTTGCTTTTATTTTTTTTTCCATTTCTTTGCCTGTCAGGATTTTTACTATGATGTGACTGGTTTTGGATCTCTACTTTCATTCTATGTGGAGTTTGTTGGATGCTTGGGTATAGATTAATGGTTTTCAAGATATTGGGAAGTTCTGAGACATGATTTTTTTCAAATATTTTTTCTTCTTCCATCTTTCTGTCATTCTATTATCAGCATGCCTAGCATGTGTGAGGCACTGGGTTCAATTCTCAGCACCACATATAAATAAATAAATAAAATCAAAATGGAACTCATTTTCCTGGTTTTAGAAAATAATATAAGAAAAAAAGTATAATGATTTTTTTTCAAATTATTTTATGCATCTATTGAGATGATCATATGCTTTTTATCATTTATTCTGTTTATATGGTGTATCGTACTTATTGTTTTGCATGTGTTGAATTATTCTTATATTCCTGGGATAAATCCCATTTGATCATGCTGAAACCTTCTTTTAATGTGTTGTTAGATCCTATTTGTTAGCATTTTGTTGAGGATTTTTACATCTCTGTTCATCATGGATATTTCCCTGTAATTTTATTTTCTTGTAATGTCTTTCTTTTTGAATTTACATATTTATTTTTTATTTTGATTTGTTATATATGATAACAGAATGCATTACAATTCATATTTCACATATAGAGCAAAATTTTTTATATCACTGGTTTTACACAAAGTAGAGTCACATCCTTCTTGTCTTCTTACATATGCTTAGGGTAACGATGACTATCTCATTCCACCATCTTTCCTACCCTTATGCCCCCTCCCTTCCCCTTTCCCCTTTGCCCTATCTAGAGTTCATTAAATCCTCCCCCCCACACACACACATAGCATATTATGGATCAGCATTGTTAAATCAAAGAAATCATTCAGAATTTGGTTTTGGGGGATTGACTAATTTCACTTAGCATTATATTCTCCAGCTTCATCCATCTATCTGCAAAAGCCATGATTTTATCCATTTTTAATGCTGAATAATACTCCAGTGTGTATATATACCACATTTTCTTTATCCATTCATCTATTGAAGGGCATCTAGGCTGGTTCCACAGTTTAGCTATTGTGAATTGTGCTGCTATAAACATTGATGTGGCTGTGTCCCTGTAGGATGCTGTTTTTAAGTCCTTTGGGTATAGACGGAGGAGAGGAATACTTGGGTCAAATGGTGGTTCCATTCCCAGTTTTCCAAAGTCTCCATTCTGCTTTCCATATTGGCTGCACCAATTTGCAGTCCCACCAGCAATGTATGAGTATGCCTTTCCCCCCACATTTTTGCCAACACTTATTGTTGTTTGTATGCATAATAGCTGCCATTCTGATTAGAGATGAAATCTTAGAGTAGTTTTGATTTGCATTTCTAATTGCTAGAGATGTTGAACATTTTTTCATATATTTGTTAAATGA
Organism: Marmota marmota marmota; assembly: GCF_001458135.2. Classification (NCBI taxonomy): domain Eukaryota; kingdom Metazoa; phylum Chordata; class Mammalia; order Rodentia; family Sciuridae; genus Marmota; species Marmota marmota. The sequence continues at coordinate 12,009,175 of NW_026000272.1, forward strand.
TTGTATATCATCTTCTGAAAAGTGTCTGTTTAGTACCTTGGCCCATTTATTGATTGGGTTATTTGGTTTTTTTGATGTTAATATTTTTGAGTTCTTTATATATTCTAGAGATTTGTAGTCTATCTGACATGCGTGTGGTAAGAATTTGTTCCCAATTAGTAGGCTCTCTATTCACCTCACTCATCATTTCTTTTGCTGAGAAGAATCTTTTTAGTTTGAATCCATCCCATTTATTGATTATTGATATTAATTCTTATGCTATAGGAGTCTTATTGAGGAAGTTGAGGCCTAATCCTACACGATGGAGAGTTGGGTCTACGTTTTCTTTAATAGACGCAGTGTCTCTGGTTTAATTCCTAGGTCCTTAATCCACTTTGAGTTGAGTTTTGTGCATGGTGACAGATAGGGGTTTAATTTCATTTTGTTGCATATGGATTTCCAATTTTTCCCAGCACCATTTGTTGAAGAAACTATCTTTTCTCCATCTGGCTTTGTTAAAGGGTGATGATAGCCTTGTAATATTTCCAATATTTCCTCCACTTTAATTTTGAAAGAGTTTGAAATGTTCTGATATTAGTTGTTCTTTAAATGTTTGGTAGAACTTATCTGTGAAATCCTTCAAACCCTTGGGCTCTTCCTAAATAGGAGAGGAGCTAGCGAAAAGATATAGTCCCCAAGGGCATGCCCCCAGTGACCTATCTCCTCTAACCATATCCATCTGCCTACAATTATCATCCAGTAGTCCATTCAAATCATTAATCCATCAAATAGTTTAATGCACTGATGAGGTTACAGCTCTCACAATCCAATCTTTTTACCTCTGAATATTGCTGTATTGCTTAACACATGAGCTTTTTAGGGGACATTCCAAGATCCAAATCATAACAATTCTCCATGATTCTCTGCTCTATTTTATTTCTCTACAGGGCCTAGTTACTGTATCTCTAGGGTCCCTATCAGTGACTTCTGATTCGATTCAGTCCATGAGAGGAACTACCTTCATATCAAAGTATGGGAAGAGAGAGATATTAGATAGGGCATTGACTCCCCACCCCACATCCAACCAGACTATGCTGTTTCCCAGTGGTTGTCATCCTTTCCCAAACCTTACAATTCCTGCTGAGTTCTGATAACACCACTCCCTCCCCAGGTTCCTCTAATAATATGCATGGTAGCATCTTCCCTCAGTTGTTTCTCCCCAAGCACTTTGCCATCTTTGTTGGTTTCCCCTCCCTGCTTACACCTTTGTAAAAACATCCCCTGTATTAAAGTACCTTCAATAATACCCCTTAGGCATGCTCTCTTTGTCCTACTAAGACTCTGACTGTTACAGCAATGTTTAAGAAATATAAATTAAGACTTGGGGGACAGGGATTGTAGTTCAGTGGTAGAGCACTTGCCTAGCATGTGCAAGGCACTGGGTTTGCTTCTCAGCACCACATAAAAATAAATAAATAAATAATGGTCCATCAACAAATTTAAAAAAATTAAATTAAAAAAAAAGACTTGGCTTCTTTGAAAATTTCACTTGATATCATAGACTGTTTAGGAAAGAATATAACACCATGACTAAAAACATGAATAACAACCTGTGTCTTACAATATAGGGTAATTTTAGCCTCTTACGAAAAGTTCTATAACTCTAACTAGGAAAGGGGCATGAGAGAATGAATTATGTTTCTGGCAGGGTTTGAAGTAACATTAGATAAATTTAGAAGGGAAATAGATAGAGCAATAAGTATGGAATCTATCTGCAGGCTTCATGATTTGGGATATGTAATTTCATTTCCTAATGGCTCTGCCTTGTCTTAATGAAGTCAGCTAATGCTTTCCTTTAATTTTAATAGAAACTAATTTTATTTCCTTCTTGCCTCTCTAAATTATAATATCTCCTCCATCACCAAAAGAGCTATAGCTGACACACATGGACTTCCTGGGTGCCTCAAATTATTACTTAATAGGTTTTAATACTAATATATTGTACAGAATTTAATATTAAAAGAGATGCTTGTGCATCTAGCAACTTTTCAGCAATAGTTGATTCCAATTTAACACTTCAAAAGCCACACTTAAATTTTCAGTCATGTGGTTAACTCTTTTTTAGCTGTTCCTGGTGATTGGTTGATAGCATAGTATCACTGATAAAGAAGGCAATTGAACAAATGCGTAAGACTTGTGTCCAGTTCATGCTTGCTTTCCTTGATTTTTTAGTAAATCATCACTTCTTTCCTTTTATATACAGAACTCTGCTTTTTCCCAGTAGGTACATTCATGAAGAGTTGCATATGGAGAAAATTCATTCTAAAATGTGCTATTGAAATAAATCCCAGTGTGGATTTTTTAAATAAAGAAATGACTTCTAATTCAGATTCAAACAAAAGTAACACAGAAAATTCTAAACATGTCACAGATACACCACATTTTATATGGTGTATTTTTTTTGGTACCAGGGATTGAACTCAGGGGCACTAGACACATCCATAGCCCTATTTTGTATTTTATTTAGAGACAGGGTCTCACTGAGTTGCTTAGTGCCTCACTTTTGCTGAGGCTGGCTTTGAACTCACGATCCTCCTGCCTCAACCTCCAGAGTTGAGCCAAAACATAAAAATAGGATTACAGGTGTGTGCCACCCCACCCAGCTGTATGGTATAATTTTATATGGTGTATATGTAACATGTTTGATTTTTTCTTAGTCTTAATTAAAGCACCCACAGAGCCTAGCTAGGGAAACAGTTTGATACTGATAAACATTTGTATCTTTCAGCTATTTTCTGAATTGGATTCTTTATCATTTCTGGGATTTTAGCCACTACTCCATAAGGTCTGATGAAAAGAAACTTTAAAGACTGATCCTAGGTAAGGTAAGTAGGGCAGCTTGCTTGGCAGCATTACTGATTGCATACTTCCTAGCAAAAATCTTTCTTTTGTGGTCTCCTTCAAGCTCAAAAAGGCTGGTTTTTCTTAAGCTATAGTCTGGAGAAAAGAAGTGTCATGCTTAGTTACCCTTCACTTTCTGGGTTTCCTGGACCCATACCTGTGTCTGTATTTTAAGTTCTTGTACTCCACAAGGCTAAGTTAAAAGAAGGGCAAAGTGAAGTGAAATTGAATAACCATTTACTGAGTACCTATTATGTGTCAGATGGTTATGCTATGGCCTTTTAAGATAATATTTTATTCAATCCTTGTTAAACCTTAGTAAATAGGTGCTATTATTAGTTCCATTTAACAAATGGGAAGACCAAAGCCAAATTGATTAAATTCACAAAATATATATTTATTGGCATATCTGGGATCTGAACTTCAATTTATCTTCCTCCCAAATCTATACACTTTTTACCATACTATGATACCTTCCCTTTGTAAAGAACTCATCTCTGTGAGTTCCCAGTTCATTTGCCTTAGATTTTCATGGTTGGACAATATCTACATCAACATTATATCAAACTATAAAAAATGTTCAGCTATTACATTCCATACTTTGGCTTCTTGGTAGAGCTATAAGCTATACTATGAGATGACATGTAGGAATCATAAACTTTAACCCATTTCCATGGTTCTCCTATACATGCTTACATTAATGGATTTATTATCATATTTTAGAATCAGAATATTTACATTCCAGTGTCACCTTTTGCACACTTTCGGCCTTTCCCTCATTCACCCCTAAGACTGAACTGATGTCAATATTCTGTGGTACCTTCTCCTCCTCACCTAATATCTATGAGCTGGAATGGAAAAGGCAGCAGAAAACTAGCTACATAAATATGACCAAAAAGAGAAAATACTTCCAAATCTGTAGAAACCAGTTCTGGATCTACCCTGGAAATTCTCAAACTTAGAGATGTCATTGTAACCACTTTCTACTACTAATATTTCAGCTTTTCCATCTCTTTTAGATGCTGTTTTGGTGCTCTACACCTAGAATATCCCTGCTGCTACTTGATATTTACTACAAGTTTGGGGCTGTATGGCTATTAGAGCAGCTAAAGCTCCTTAGGTCTCCTGGTTTGGGTGGATGTGAGCAGCCATGAGAACTCCCTGCAACCAGAAATAGGAGAAGATAGAGATAATGAGAAGACATTTCTCCTGGGAATCCCACACCATATGCTGTTAGTTTTTTTAACTTCTATGTACCCCTTAATAAAATATTCACAAACAAGATGTAATTTTGGGGGGTTATTTCTATAAGTGCCTTTCTTCTTTTAGTTTTGTTTTAGTACTAGGGAACAAACTCAGGGGTATTTAACCACTGAGATACATCCACAGCCCTTTTTATATTTTGAGACAAAAATCTCACTAAGTTTAGGGTGTTACTAAGTTGCTGAGGCTGGCCTTGAACTTGCAATCCTCCTGCCTCAGCCTCCCAAGTTGCTGGGATTATAGGCATGCACCACCATGCCGGGCATTTTCTTATTCTCTAAGAGATGCTGTAAACTGGGTACTGATTCTATGCAAAGTTCTTGTTGCTCCATTCTTTTCAATAAAGTCCTCAGCTGGTGATTGTGGCTATACTACTTGGAACTTGTGGCATGTTGATCCAATTTTCATTGAGGAAGATTAATCTGTCATCAAGTTTGTTTCTTGCTACCAGGCAGTACTGCTTTCAAATTTCAAACTGCATGTGACAGTGATTTGTTTCTTCTCCTCAATTTTCCCATGTTTTTCAGAAATAGGCCCCCATAGATCCTTGAGAAGAAAAAAAAAGACACACAATGCTTCTTATCCTCCATTCATCCCTTTCTCTGAAAAAAATGGAAGTTTTCCAGCTTCCAAGCTAGCAATAAGAATGACAGGGCAATGGATTATACAGGCAAAATCTCTAATTTTCCCAAACTTTTCTTGTCTCTCCCCTGAAAGTTTTCTGGCTGATTTTGTTTTCAAAATGGTTGAAGCAAACAGGAACAATTTGAATGCAGACATAAGAAATCAAGTCTAATGTAGGCAATCATGGGAGTAATGCAGAAGAAAGGTGTAGGTGACTAGAAAAGTGGGGTTTCTTCCACTTATTCCTGTGTGTAGCTGTTATTATTGTTGAAAACAGAGATTTAATGACAGATTTGAGATTTGTAGGTTTTTGTCTGTCTTGGGACATAGCACTTTATCACTGTGAGACCTTGTCAGAGCTTTGCTCCTCTGTATCATTCATAATCTACTCTGTCAGCTGTAAGGTCTTGAAAAGCCACATAGTTAATGTGAATCTCCAACCCCAAGTCACTAAAATTGAGCCAAAACATAAAAAATAGGCTGTCTCATTAGTAAAACTTGTGAATACACATATACAATTGTTCTTTTAGTCAATTTCAGGAGGAATTAACAGCAGAGGAAGTTCAGGAAACATTAACCTTAACTACTTTAATATGGATTTAAGTAGGACACATGATGATATATTTCAAGACTTTAATATAATGAGCTACCCAGCTTGAGATTTCTGTTGGTGTTTACCTTGGACTTGTGTCATTCCATTGCTCCAAGAATGGAATGAATAAAAATCTACAAAGAAAAAGGAAGATTGTGATAGGAAGGAGCCGCAGGTGATCAAGATTTCAACCTCAGCAAATGAGTGACTTAGCATTATTTAATGGATATTTTCAGCTACTTATGGTAATAAAGGAGAGCTATTTATTGTGTTTCACTGAAAAGCACTTTTAGGAGAGTTGATACAATATTTTTTCCTTTACCTTTTCCCACATTTCTAGTTAATTTAGTGCTGTAGCTGTAACTGTCTAACTTTTCTGAGCTAGAGAGCCTATTGAATCATTCAACATCCAATTCTTCATACACTGATCACTTGTACCTTCTGTTTAGACTAGAATAGGTCCCTGGTGAGTTTTAAGATCTTTTAAAATATTTTTCAAGGAAAGAAAGGACCACAAGCAATGCAGGTCAACTCAACTTTAGAAGAGGTAACAGCTGCAGCAGATGGAATGTCAGATAAAGAATTCAGGATATACATGCTTCAGATGATCTGGAGTCTCAAGGAAGACATTAGACAGCAAAATCAGACAATGAAAGATCACTTTGACAATGAATTACACAAACAAATCCAGGAAGCAAAAGATCAACTATACAGGGAGATAGAGGTTATAAAAAACAAACAAACAGAAATCCTAGAAATGCAGGAAGCAATAAACCAACTTAAAAACTCAATGGAGAATACTACCAGCAGAGTAGAACACTTAGAAGATAGAACATCAGACAATGAAGACAAAGTATTTCAACTTGAAAAGAACATAGTCAGCTCAGCAAGACTGTTAAGAAACCATGAGCAGAACATCCAAGAAATATGGGATAACATAAAGAGACCAAACTTAAGAGTCATTGGGATACAGGAAGGTATAGAGGTCCAAACCAAATGAATGAGCAATCTATTCAATGAAATAATACGAGAAAACTTCCCAGACTTGAAGAATGAGANAGCAATAAAAGAGAATAAAATCATGGCATTTGCACGTAAATGGATGGTGTTGGAGAAGATAATGCTAAATGAAGTTAGCCAATTCCCAAAACAAATGCCAAATGTTTTCTCTGATATAAGGAGGCTGATTAATAGTGGGGTAGGGATGGGGAGCATGGGAGTATTAGATGAATTCTAGATAGGGCAGCAAGGTGGGAGGGGCAGGGGATTAGCAAGGGCAGTAGATGTGATGGACATCATTATCCAAAGTATATATATGAAGACTTGAATGGGTTTCAACATACTTTATATATAAACAGACATGAAAAATTGTGGTATATATGTGTAATAAGAATTGTAATGCAAAAAAAGGTACATGTATAAAGGCATGAATTGGTGTGAACATACTCTATATACAAAGATATGAAAAATTGTACTGTATATGTGCAATAAGAATTGTAATGCATATTGTCTATTTAAAAACTTAAATTAATAAAACTATAAAAAAGTTTAAAAAAATATTTTGCTTCTCCTACCCACCCCTAGTTCCATAAATAGGTAAGAAATGGAGGTTAGTGGCAATATCAGAATAACAACTTAGACCTCCAGTTCCCAGTCTTCACATTGGCTAATGTTTCCCACCAGAAAGGCTCTTAAGAAGTACATAAGACACCCAGTTTTCCCTGCAAGGAGCCTATTTGACACTTGTTGACAACAATCAAAGAGCTTCACATTTCACTGGACCTTATCATGCCTCCAATGAGGCCTTTCAGAAAACAGCTTCATAACAGCTAGCAAAATTGCTAAAATAAGCCTCAGACAGTGATCTTGGCAATGCACATGTTCATGGCTTTCTCTCTTAAAACAAACCAATAAAATGTTAAAGTTGATAACAATAGACATATGGATGTCAATTAGGAAGCATCAATAATTCAAGAAAATGAATAACAAATTTCTATTGTAGAAAATCTTTAAAAATATGCATGGTTTTTAATATATAGACACACACATATTATATATATATATATGAATTTTATATCATGTGTGATTAAAATTTTACATATATAGATTTCCAAATTTTAACTGGAATAAGTAATATCTAAGTGATAGAATTTCAGGTGAGTTTTGTTTTCTTTTAGTATTTTCTAAGTGCTCTATAATGACAATGAATTATTCCACTGACAAGCAGAACATTTTTAATTGCTTTGAGACTTGAGATAAACATGTTTCATATACAGAATTGGGAACCAATGAACCATGCCCCCATCAGTAAGATTTTCTCCCAGTGACTATTCTCATTTTTTATGTCATACAAATGGAGCATATACTTCGACTTCAAAATTATGTAATTATTTCTACTATTATAGTACATACATGCTGCAGTATGAGGCCATTTCTTGACCTCCATATTTTAGGTCATAGGGTTCAAAGAAGTTAGGTCAACTACATTGACTTAATACATGTATACATATTGGCTGTTTTTAGGAACTGCTTGGTTAGATGTATGTCCTTAGCAGAAACTACTTAATCATTTTATTTTTCATACATCTATTAAGTTAGCACCATGGTCCAAATGAAAAATATTTTGCTATGCTTCAGCATTATCTAGTTTTAATAAGTCTCTTGATGTCTCTAGATGCATTTTACTGACACATATGATTCATTCCAACCCTGCAAGTGAAACACTGAACTCAGGGTATTTTGTGTGCCAATAGCTTTCTGTTTGGAGTAGCAGCCTATACCTTTAGGAAGAGTGTGAAAAAACACGTTCATAATACTTTGCCACATTACTGCCTTGTTGAATTCAATATAGTTTAGTGTTCTAGCTTCAAAAAATGCATATATTTGTCTTCACTGAAGGGCTACATGAGATCATGTACTTAACTTAAATAAATGAATTGATTCAATGAAGTCAAGCTCTAGTTAATCTAGTAAAAATCATGCAGTATTTGTGTCAACATTGAATGTGGGGCTTGATACTATAATATGTGCCTTAATGTTGTTTACAACAGGTTGAAAAAGACAAGAAACAACCCCCAAAATGTGTAATAAATCTGTACTGAGGATATGGAGGAGTCTATTTTCAATGGGAGTGATAGGAACAAAGGGAAGCCATTCTTCACACTGCCATTATATAAAAAAGGGAAAAATAAGATTTTTCAGTGGTCCATATCTGAAATGATAAGGGCCTGGCTTATGGTAGTGAAAATACAAAATTGGAGATACCAGAGTGCCACAACATTATAATTGAAGAACAATTAATCATCTTAGCGATGGTATCAAAGATGATTTAACATTCTATCCTGGGCAACCTGAGGAGAAAGGACCTCTTTTTTAGACACAGGGAAATCAAGAGACAAATCTATTATGAGGGTAAACTGATAAGATTAATTGCATTAAATTGTATCAGATTGGTAGATAATGGTATTCTATAAATATTTTGAAACTGAATTTCCATGTGGCATTTAACAAAATCTTTCTAGTATCCTACTAATAATATGAATAAATTGGAACCACATAATTGTGCTGATATGTATCTGGCTAAATAATTTTTGTCCTAATTAATACATCAATGTGAACTCATCTCTTTTAGAACTCTATCATCTGCCTTGTCATTTTAATCATTGATATGAATGAATGAAGAGAGAACATAATTGACATGCTTATCCAACCATAAGTATAGGCACACCTTGTTTTATTGAACTTCACAGATATTGCAATATTTATAATTTTTTATAAATTAAAGGATTGTGGCAACCTCTTTTTAAGCAGTTAAGTCTATCAATGCCATTTTTTCCAAAAACATGTGCCCACTTCATGTTTTTGAGTTATGTTTTGGCAATTCTCACAATTTTTAAAGTTTTTTAGTTACTATATCTGTTGTGATCATCTGTGATCAATTTTCTTTGTATTGGTTCTTTTTAGTTATACATAACTTTAGGATTCATTTGAAATAATTATAAAAGCATGGAATATAATTTGTTCTAATTCAGTCCCCAATTGTTCCCCTTTCCCTTTCCTCTACTCTACAGATCTTTCTGTTGTTTACTTACAGTTTTCTATAATTAGCATCTTGTGTATGCACATGATAGTAAGATTCACTGTGGTATATTCATATGCATACATAAAAAAGTTAGGTCAGATTCATTGCACTGTCTTCCCATATCCCTCCCTCTTCCATTCACTTTATTCCCCTTCATTTACTCCACTGATGTTTCTTCTATTTTTTATACTTCCTCCCCCTTATTTTGGATTAACTTCCACATATCAGAGAAAATATTTGACTTTTGACCCAGCTATCCCACTCCTCAGTATATATCCCAAAGGACTTAAAATCAGCATACTACAGTGACACAGCCACATCAATGTTCATAGCAGCATAATTCACAGTAGCCCACCTAGGTGCCCTTCAAAAGATGAATGAATAAAGAAAATGTAGTAGATATACACAATGGAATATTTTTCAGCCATAAAGAACGATGACTTTAAGGCATATCCTGGTAAATGGATGGAACTGGAGACTATCATGCTAAGTGAAATAAGAAGTCAGAGTTCAGTGATTTTTGACGTTACTATTGTGATTGTTTTTGAGTAGCATAAACCAAATATATGCAAGATAACAAAAAAATTGATAAATATTGTGTGTGTTCTGACTGCTCCACAAAATTTCTGTGGTCATTCTCATCCTTCTCTCCCCTTAGGGTTCCCTATAGCCTAGAAATAACCACATTGAAATTAGACCAATTGGGCTGGTGCTGTAGCTCAATGGTAGAGCACTTGCCTAAGCATGTGTGAGGCACTGGGTTCAATTCTCAGCACCACATAAAAATAAATAAAATAAATGTTCATCGACAACTAAAACAAAAAAATTAAAAATTTTAATAAAAAAGAAATTAGATCTAATTAAAATCAATAACCTTACAAGTGTCTTTAAGTGTTCAAGTAAAAGAAGGAGTCACATATTTCTCACTTTAACTCAAAAATTACAAATGAGTAAGCTTAGTAAGGAAGGCATTTCAAAAACTGAGATTAGCTGAAATTTAGGCATGTGACAATGAACAGCCAAATTGTATGTGCAAAGAAAAGGTTCTTAAAGGAAAGTAAAAGTATTCCTGTAGTGAACACTGGATAGTTCCGAAAGTACCAGAGCTGCATTGCTGATCTGGAGGAAGTTTTAGTGGTCAGGACAGAAGAACCAAGCAGCCGCGACATCCCCTAAATCCTGATCCAGACATCTCCTAAATCCTGATCCAGAGCAAGTCCCAACTCTTCCATTCTCTGAAGGCGGAGAGAGGTGAGGAAGCCGCAGAAGCAAAGCTGGAAGCTAGCGGGAGGTTGGTTGGTGAGGCCTAAGGAAAGAGGCATCTTGGGAAAGCCAGCGGGCGGTGGGGCAGCAAGAGCGGATGGAGAAGCACAGCAAGTTCTCCAGGAGACCCGGCTGGGGTCCTGGATGAAGGTGAAGAAGTGGAGACGCACGTCTTCAACAGACACGACTCAGCCTT
>NW_026000272.1:12021715-12068640 GCF_001458135.2 Marmota marmota marmota
TATATATACACACACACACACACACACACACACACACACACACTCATATTCTTTTTAAAATGTTACTGCTCAATGTATCTGGTCACCCAAGAGTTCTCATGAAGATGCACAACGAGATTATGTTCTTTGCATGTCTGTTAACACAACATCCATTCTGCAGCCCAGGGATCAAGGAGTTAAGTTCAGCTTCCAAGTTTTATCATCTAGGCAATGTAGCCATATAGCCATAAAGCTATAGCCTTAGAAATGCATTTTGTAAGATCAAACATAGTGATTTCTCTGATGGAGCCGAACAAAGTCAGTTGAAAACCTGGAATACCATACCAGATGCCATTAAGAACATTCATGAGTTGGGCATGGAGGCACACAACTGTAATCCCAGGCAGTGGCTTGGGAGGCTGAGGTAAGAGGATCTCGAGTTCAGAGTTAGCCTCAGCAACAGCAAGGCTCTAAGCAACTTAGTGAGACCCTGTCTCTAAATAAAATACAAAATAGGGCTGGGGATGTGGTTCAGTGGTCGAGTACCCCTGAGTTCAATCCCCAATACCCCAAGGAAAGAAAAGAACATTCATGATTCATGGGAGGAGATCAAAATATCAACATTTACAGGAATTTGGAAAAAGTTTATTCTAAACCTTGTAGATGATTTTGAGGGGTTTGAGACATCAATGGAGGAAGTAAGTGCAGATATAATGGAAATTTTAAAAAAAGAATTAGATTCAGAAGTGGTGTTAGTCTGAAGACATGACTGAATTGTTACAATCTCATACTAAAACTTAAAAGGATTAAGAATTGTTTCCTATGGATAGGCAAAGAAAGTGATTTCTTGAAAAGGAATCTACTCCTGGTGAAGACGCATTGAACATCGTTGAAATGGCAACAAAGAATGTAGAATATGCCATAAACTTAGTTGATAAAGCAGCAGTAGGGTCTGAGAAAATTGACACCAACCCTGAAAGAAATTCTGTATGGGTAAAATGATATCATGCTTCACAGAAATCTTTCATTAAGGAAGAGTCAATCAATGTGGCAGACTTCACCTGTCGTCTTATTTTGAGAAACTGCCACAGCCACCCCAACCCTTAGCAGCCACCACGCCAATCAGTCAGCAGCCATCAACATGGAGGCAAGACCCTCCACCATCAAAACCATTGCAACTCTCTGAAGGCTCAGATTATTTCTAGCATTTTTAGCAACAAAATATTGTATAATTAAGGCATATACTTTTAGACATAAAGCTATTGCACACTTAATAGACTACAGTAAAGTATGACTATAATGTTTTTTCTACTGGAAAACCAGAAAATTCATGTGACTTGCTTTATTGCAGTGGTCTGAACCAAACTGGCAATATTTCTGAGCTATAACTAAAGATCTCTCTCTAGCCTCTTGATATTGTGTTTTGAATTCTGATTTTAATAAGCCAAAATTTAATAGTGATATATTTCAGCCTCCCAATTTTGTTAGAAAACCAGCATACAAATGCAGCAGCAAGGGTTTGGAATGATTTGTCTTAAAAACATTGTTTAAAACGTGTGAAAAATATTTGCTGTCTTATGCAATAGATCCTATGAGTCAACAGCATTATGAAGCTATAGTGACAAATGTTCAATATCTAGAAGAGGTGATAGGCCTGCTCCATTTCGCACAGGTCAAAAGATAATTTAAAAATTTATTCCGTTTCTGCTGTGACATTTAAAGGACCTGCACACACTGGGATGCAGTCAAAGGAGTAGGAGGATGATGAATGAACTTGAAACCTCAACATCCTCTAATATTTGAAGGAACTGGAGATGTTTACTCTCAAGAAAGCTCAGAGAGAAGTATTACAAATATTGCAAATTGGCTTATTTAATATTCCTTTTAATATTTTTCTGCCATGCCTTCCTCTACTAAGAGTCTTGTAATTATGAATCACATTTCCCAGGTTTTCTTACATCTATACTTCTGCATGTGATCTAGGCTTCACCAAAACAGGTGCACTTTCCTATTAAATTTGAGAGGGAAATGTTGCTATGAATAAGGAGAATCTTCTAGAGAAACTAGCAGAGGTTTCATTCTTTGTTGCCAAAAATCATAGGTGTTGATTGGAATTCCTTTTAGAGTGGTCCCATAGTTTCGTTAGGAACTTCACATTAGTGGTTGCATAATACCCACTCTGAGGTCTCTTCTATTTGTGGACGTTCTGTAAATAATCTAGCAACTTGTGATGAGTCCTGTTATGGTTAGGTGGCTAGATTCTATGATTAGGAACTCTGGTTTATGCAGGTATAATCTCAGACAAAAATGGCTACAAACTACAAGGAGGAATTGATTTAATCAAAGCTGACTCATGATGGGATGAGATGGCTTGTAAATATCTTTAGTTGTGTTCTATAAGGTAAGTAATTGCTTGATGGGACAAAACCATTAGGAAAAAAAAAACATTAGGAATTGTTTGGATGAGACAGCTTTTAAATTTTCTGATTTCCTGAAGTTGCATGAAGTATTCAAAGAAAGTATTCAATTATGTGATCAGAATTATTCTCACTTCAGTGTGAATAATGAATTGACTTAACCCTCTCTGGTGGCATATATAACTGCTACATGCTTTATCTGAATTTCATTGTAAAATTAGAGATAAAGGTGATTGAGGAAAGAAGAGCACTTTCTACCATCTTATACATATTCTGCTTAGCACCCCCCTCCCCACTTCCTCCCTTTTTTTACTCTTTCATATGGACAAGGCTAATCCTCAGGCAAATATTTGGTAGTGTTTTAAATTCCTCATTGTAGAAAGCAGGGGAGAAATAAAAATACTGCACTATATTTGGACTTATCCAACTCAAATTAATATTATAAGGCCAGGTAAACACATATATAGCTGTTCCTCAACCACAATGGGTTTGTAACTGATGGACACATCACAAATTGAAGATATCTTTAAGTCAAAAAATCTATTTTATTCATCTAACCTACCAATCACACTCACATAGCCACAGAGCACAGTAGAAAGTTTCAGGAGTTTCCCTTGGTGATCCCCTGTTGGACTGGGAGCTGTGGTTCTCTGCCAATGCCCAGTATACAAGAGAGGACTGTATTACATATTGCTAGTCTGGAGATAAATCATAATTTGAAATTTTAAATGTGATTTCAACTGAACATGTATCACATTTGCACCATCATATAGTTGGAAAATCCCAAGTTAAACCAGAGCAAGTCAGCGGCCAACTATAACTAATACTCTCCATAGAAAAGTTTATGCTTCTAAATCAGTGCTTTTTCTCTCAAAAAAAGCTTTTACTTACAAAAACATTAGCTCTTCTTTAAGCTCCTTCATAAATGCCACACATCAGGAAGATTTTCCTGAACATCTCAAACTCATTTCTCCCTCAGAGCTCTTACTTTTTGCTCTTCCTGCTTACTGCCATGTTCTTCCCTTAGACACAGGTATGGATAATTCTCTCCCTTTGTTCAGGTGTCAGTTCAAATGCCACTCTTATTTTTACTGATTTTTTTAGATGCATTACAATTCTTAATACATATACAGCACAATTTTTCATATCTCTGGTTGCATACAAAATGTTGACACCAATTAGTGTCTTCATACATATACTTTGGATAATGATGTCTATCACATTCCACCATCCTTGCTAATCCCCTGCCCCCTCCCATCTCCTCCATCCCCTTTGCCCTATCTAGATTTCATCTATTCCTCCCATGCTCCCTCCTCCCTCCATCCCCATTATGAATCAGCATCTTTGTATGTCTGAGAAGACATTAAGCATTTGGTTTTTTGGGGACTAACTTCACTTAGCATTATATTCTTCAACTCCATCCATTTACCTTCAATGCCATGATTTTATTCTCTTTTATTGCTGAGTAATATTCCATTGTGTATATATACCACATTTTCTTTATCCATTCATCCACTGAAGAGCATCTAGGTTGGATCCACAGTTTAGCTATTGGGAATTGTGCTGCTATAAACATTGATGTGGCTGTGTCCCTGAAGTATGCTATTTTTATGTCCTTTGGGTAGAAACTGAGGAGTGGGATAACTAGGTCAAATGGTGGTTCCATTCCCAGTTTTCCAAAGAATCTCCATACTGCTTTCCAGAATGCTTGTACCAATTTGCAATACCTCTCATGCTCAGGTGGTGTTCCAAGCTGGGAGTTGCCTCAACGAAAGATGGCCATGATGGTGACGCAAGATGGAGGCAGCTGCTTTCAGTGATGGAGTGTCAGCTCTCGTGGGGACGGGGGCTGGTGGTGGTATTGGACAATATGTTCAAAGATGCAGCCCAGACCCAGTGTGGACTCCGTAGGCATTGGCAGGGCTGTCCTGGGCCTGCCTGGGCTCTGTGGGTGTCACTCACTTTATTTTTTAATTTCACTTTATACCTTTTGAAATATCATTAGAACCTAAAATCACTCCACTCATTTGTTTTAATGTTTGTTGTTTTAACCACTAGAAGATGATTTCCATAACAGCAGGGACTTTTTTAACTGCTGTATCTACAGAATCTAAAATGGTGCTTGGTTATATTAGAACTTCATAAATATTTGTGGAAGAAAGTGGATAAATTCTTTGAATGGAATTTGATATCTCATTTTACTGAACCCCCCAAAATCAATCTAATATTTATTTTTGATAGTGTTATTATTCTGCCTTGTTTTATGGTTACTTCTGTACTCACATTATTCCTCACTTACACAGTGTATGAGAATAAGGTCTATGTCATTTTTTTTTAATTTCAAAGGCAATCCATATCATATAATAAAGGCTTAATATATACATTTGTCAAATTGGACAGGGTCAATCATCCACAACCAGTTCTTTATCATATCAATATGCAGATAGAAGATAATATAACATTTCAAATATGGGGATATGTATGTAGTTAGATTTAGTTTGTACAGAACTACAAATAAAAGAGAATGTAATATAATGGGGAAACTGAGTATGGTGGCACATGTCTATAGACTTAGCTATTTGGGAAGCTCAGGTGGGAGAATCCCTTGAGCCCAGGAGTGTTGACTCTAGTCAGAGCAACATAGTGAGAGCCTGTCTCAAAAGAAACAAATAAATAAATAAGAATAAATATAATGGGGGAATACAAACCAAATAATTAGTGAACAAATAGAACTATATTCTTAACTATGGTTATCAAAGTGGCTGTGATGGTTTAATTTTGTGTTTTGACTTGAAGGATATGGTTGAATGAGATTAACGTTTAAATTGGTGAACTTTACTGAAAACAGTACACTGTATGGTATAGGTAGTCTTCATCCCATCAGTTGAAGACTTGAAGGAAATTAGAAGAATGGCATCCCTGAGCAAGATGGAGTTCTTCAGTAGACTGTTTTTGGACTTAGAACTATGCTACTGGCTTTCTTGGTCTCCAGCCTAAGGGTCCACACTGTAAATTGGGAATTACCATCCTTTATAATAAATAGCATGATCAAACTCCTTATAATATTTTTTGTAACTGTAATTTCAATCTTTTGCTTGGGATTTCTTATTTTCCTATTAGAATGAAAATCTTGCTAGAGGAGTAAATAAATATCTAAAGACTTATTAGACATTTATACTTCTGCAAATGACTTTTTAAATTTTTGCCTTAGAGTAGATTTTGACAAGAGAAAGGAAGTGAAGGAGAAATAATGTTGATAGGGAGTGATCTTCTAAGTTTTGGGAAGATTTGTTAAATGGTGTTTGATGAAATATTGGCTGTAATTTGATTTAATTTATAAAAGAGGTTTTAGATATATTGTGCTTTATATCCAAAGTACTTAAAATATAATTTCATCATTTGAACGTAGTCACAGATAATACTTATACTAATTGACTGAACCATTACTGTAACTACTTCCCAGAATTATGTAGACTTTACACCCCAGAGAAAAGCCTAAGGCCATCCAGGAAGAGGTTTTAGGTCATTAGTGATTGAACATTTATCAGGCATATGCTGTGACTATACATCCCTATTTAAAAGGAAAATGGCAGAAATTTGCTAAATAACTATTAGAGAAGCTACGGAAAAAGTACATTCAGTTCACTGAATTCCATTAGTCTTTTCAATTTGGGGGAGCGGTGTTTGTTGGAAGGATAAAGGGGAGCCACGTTATGAGCACGAACTCTGATATTCTGCCTCCTATCTTAGAAGCCACCTAGAGTCTATGTTGCCTTTATCCTTAATGGGCAAGTTTCCTAGGCTAAATTGTCCTCCTGCTATTCTGTAACACTAAGTACCTGCTCCATCAAATCTAGAAAATATCTGTTGCTTAAAAACTTCCATCTGTGGCCATTCACTTAAATGATATCCGCAGAGATCTATAGTCCAAAATCTCTTTCTTCTCCTTCCCTTTCCTGTTCCCCACCTTTTCCTATCCCCTAGGCTCTCCTGCGCATTCCCTACCTCTCTCTGCTGGAAAATGAAATATCCATTTCCTTGGTGTTAAAATTGAAACTAGTTTTTGACACAACTTGAATTCTCATACAGGTTCTCTCTCTCCTTACTATCTGTGAGTCTAAAATATGTTCCCAATCCATTTGTTTCTCTCTAATGGGTTTTTTCTACTTTCACTTTTAACCTTGTAAAGTTCCTTCTCCCCAAAACAGCCAGAAATAGCCATTTTAAATTTACATCAGACCATGATACTATCTTACTCAAAAGCCTTCCATGACTTCCCATTCCTCTCAGAGCAAAATCCAGAAATCTTCTGCCAAATTGAGCCCCTTTGAAACCTCTGATATCAAGGTCTGCTACCCTCACCCACATTCTCCAAATTTTGTCCACACTTACTTCCTCCCTTTTCCTCTATTGTTTCATTAATTCCACTTTACAGCTATTGTTATTTTTCCTTCACAGTGAACTCTTCTAAAATCTTCTACATGGTTATTTCTTTCTTCTTGCTCTTTTCTCAGCTCCAGTGTTTTCATATCAGGTTTCTCTTCCTAGATCCCAAATAAAAGTAGCTCCATCCTATATAAGTGAGATCATGCAGTATTGGCCTTTTCTGTGCCTGGTTTGTTTCAATTAGCATAATGTCCTTCAGGTTCATCCATGCTGTCACAAATGGCAGGATTTCATTCTTTACATACTCAAATAATATTCTACTGTATGATAATACTACATTTTCTTTGTTTATCTATTGAAGGACATTTTAGGTTGTTTCCATATCTTGGATATTGTGAATAATGCTAAAAGAAACAAGGTGGGAAATGGAGAGATTTTGATCAAGAAGTACAAAATTACAGTTATACAAGAAGAATAAATTCTGCAGGAAAAAAATGCACTAAATAGTTAACCATCCTTTATTATACATTTGAAATTGTCTAAAAGGGTAGATCTTAAGTGTATACATACATAAAATTATCAAGGGCCGAGGATATAGTTCAATTATAGAGTGCTTATTTAGCATTCACAAGGGCCTGGGTTCCATCCCCACCACACATGTGCATGCACACATACGCATACACATAAACACATATACATATACACAGCAGTTATCAGCAAGTTGTATAACTTAACTATACCCAATTTTCAATTGTCAATTATACCTTAATACAGCTGGGGAAAAATAAATACATAACTCTTTCATAATCACTTTCTTATCTAACATTAAGGTGAAATTGTCCTTTCCGTACATGACATCTCCCCTTTCTGTAACTGAAGACCCTTGTCGGGAGAGACCAAAAATTTTTGATCATTGTTCAGTCACCAAAGCCTTGAGGAATGTCTGGCATATGGGCTCATTAAATAATTACTGAGTAAATAACCAAATAAAAAATCTTGGTCAAGCATTGAAGAGTATAGGCCCTAAGAATAAGACTGCCAGGATTTGAATCCTGACTCACTATTTGCCTGTCCTATGCCCCTGAGCAAGGTGTTCAACTTTTCCATGACTTGATTTTAACAGCTTTAAAAATGGTACTATAAATAGGACCTACTTCATAATGTTGATATAATGATCAAATGAGTTAATATACTATAGTGCTCAATATACATACAGTGTTATATGTATGTGTGTTGATACATACACACATAGAAAATTTTAGTTAATAATGTTAGATAAAGTATAAAATGTTGTGTGAAAGACAGTGATTAGGGAAGAGCTACTTATTTGTTTTTTCCCAGCTGTATTGAAGTATAATTGATAATAAAAAAATGTGTATAGTCAAGGTATACAACCTGATGATGTGTGTGTGTGTGTGTGTGTGTGTGTGTGTGTGTGTTGCTGGAGATTGAACCCTAGGGCCTTCAGCATGCTAAACAAGGACTAAATATCTGTAGTGTGTCTGGTACATAGTATAGGCTATATAAGGGTTCTATTATTACTGCTACTGCTACTATAACCACCTAAGTCATATGGTTGTGATAAAGATCAATTAAGTTAAGGAAGGTTAAAATAATTTCTCAAAATATAATTATAATTGACAAACATAGTATGATGTGCATGTTTTAGATATTGTTATTTGGGTTTATCACTGAATTAATATATTGCCTTTGGGTTGCTTACATTTTTAAAAGTGCCATTCCAAGTGGATAAAAGGCAGTGAGGAGTGTGTGGCAAAAATGGTTCTATAGAAGGACCTATCTTGGGTTCCATACATTATAACAACATGGGTGTCTATGTTATACAAAGCTACATCTTGATAGTGGCCCAATTTCATTCTTTTGAACTACAAATTCAGAACACTATAGAGATGCAATATATTTAAATATTTTCACAGTATTTAAAAATACTTTTGTAAATATTTTAATAGTTCTTTTGCAGCAATACTAGACATGAAAATACACAACAGAGCTATAGTAACAAAACCAGCATGGTATTGGCACAAAACAGACATGAAGATCAATGGGACAGAATCAAAGACACAGAGAAAACCCACATTAATATAGTTATCTTATACTGGAGAAATGCACCATAAACATTCATTGGAGAAAAGACAGACTCCTCAATAAATGGTGCTGGGAAAAGTGGAAATCTATATGTACCAGAATGAAGTTGAACCCCTATCTCTCACCTTGCACGAAACTCAGCTCAAAGTGGATCAAGGACCTAGGCATTAGACCAGAGACCCTACACATACTAGAAGAAAATATGGGGCCAATGCCCAACATATGGGCTCAGGAACTGACTTCCTTAATAAGACTCATAAAGCACAAGAAAATCAGTAAAATCAATAATCAATAAATTGGATGGCATCAAACTAAAAATATCTTCTTTACAGAAAAGAAAAACAATCAAAAGCATGAAGAGCCATCCTACAGAATAGAAGAAAATCTTTGCCACCTGCAACCTACACCTCAGAGAATTAATCTCCAGGATATACAAAGAACTCAAAAAACTTAACACCTCCCCCCAAAAAATTCTATCTGTAAATGGGCAAAGGACCTGAAAGGACAGTTTGCAGAAGAAGAAATATTAGTAGTCAACAAGTATATGAAAAAATGTTCAACATTTCTAGAAATAGAGAAATGCAAATTAAAACCATACTGAGATTCCATTTCACTCCAGTCAGAATAGCAACTATAAATATAAGTAACAATGAATGTTGGCAAGGATGTGGGGGAAAAGGTGCACTCATACATTGCTGGTGACACTGCAAATTGGTGCAACCACTCTGAAAAGCACTATGGAGATTCCTCAAAAAACTAGGAATGGAACCACCACTTGACCCAGTGCCAACCTCAGTGCCTTTCAACAGATGAATGAATAAAAAAAGTGGTATATATACACAATGGAGTATTATTACTCAGCCATAAAGAGTGACTTTGTGATATTTGCCTGCAAATGGATGGATCTGGGGACTATCATGCTAAATGAAATAAGCCAGTCCCCAAAAGCCAAAGGTTGAATATTTTCTCTAATATGTGGAAGCTAACCCACAATAAGGTGTGGGTGAGGGGAAGAATAGACATGCAGTAGATTAGATAATGGAGGATGGAGGGAAGGGAGGGGGTTGAGAAAAGGAAAGACAGTGGAATGAATCTGACATAGTTTTCCCATGTATATATATGAAAACAACACTTTGAATCCCACCACCATGTACATCCATAAGAATGGGATCCTAACTAGAGTAAGATATATTCCATGCTTTTATCATTGTATCAAATGAATTCTGTTAGGCATAACTAAAAAGAACCAAAACTACAGTTCTTATGCAGTAAAAGAACACTGGACATCAGATTAAGGTATATGAATAATGTTTCTAAGTATAATTTAGATAAATGCTTACATTTATGGATCTGTTATTTCTAAATATAGGTAAACATGGTGATAGGGACATAATTTTTTACTATGACACCTGAAATGATTGCTACATTGTGACTTACCAAAATGTTTTGTATCTTTTAGCATGGAGAAATTCTGATTGAATACAGATAATTTTACTTTATCAAATTAACTAAAAATAGTTTTATTCGCTCTAATGTTTTCACCAAGGACAGTTTTCATGGGTATACGTGAAAACAGAGCAGTAGTGTATTCCTAGCATAGTAAGTCCTGTGTTCACAATGTTTTGGCATTTTTGTGATAGGTAAGATAATCTGTTGTGTTTGATGGAAATATAGTACATTATTTTGAGAGTTATTATCCTACCTAATTACATTGTTGAGTAAATGACAACAGAATTTGGATTGATTTTTCTGTATTATAATTTTTAAATTATTTTGTAATTAGTTGTAAAGTGAGTATGAAAGTGAAGCTAAAAATCTTTCAGAATCATTCATTACCATTTTTCTTTTTTTTTAAATTTTTTTAAAGAGAGAGAAAGGGAGTTTTTTTAATATTTATTTTTTAGTTTTCGGCGGACACAACATCTTTGTTTGTATGTGGTGCTGAGGATCAAACCCAGGCCACACGCATACCAGGAGAGCGCGCTACCACTTGAGCCACATCCCCAGCCCCCAATTTTCTTAATATTTATAAAAAATACTTTAGTTGTAGATGAACAGATATCTTCATTTTACTTACTTATTTATTTTTATGTGGTGTTGATGATGGAACCCAGTGCCTCACACTTGCTAGGCAAGTGCTCTACCACTGAGCCACAACCCTAGCCCAATTTTCTGAATATTTTGATTTTCAATGTTTGATAAAATGTGGGCTGAAAATGGCAATGTAAGCAGAACCAGGTTCATATATAATGTAAATTTTCAAACATTTCAAAGGTTAAAATGACAAGTAAACATGTGGCAAGTTATTAGCTAGAAAAAAAAATGGCTTCCAGAGGTTATCCATTTCCTTTTAAGTACCCCACTACCAGAATGCAGAAGAAAGGTGCTGATTTTGGATTAGTTAACCTATATTTGAATTCTGGATTTACTGCATACTAGTAAATAACCCTGAATATCTTAATCCATTTTCTGTTTCTAGAACAATATACCTGAACATGGATAATTTATAAAGAAATAAGCTTATTTTGACTCATGGTTCTGGCAGTCCAGGAACATGTTACCAGTATATGCTCAGTAACTGGAAAGGGCCACATGATGAAATGCAGAAGTAAGCAGACTCATAATGAGATCACATGACAAGAGAGGAATAAAGAAGTGCCAGGTTATCTTTATAACAACACACTGTCAAGATAACTCACTCACTCCTATAGGAATTTTATCAACTCCTTCATGGCCCTGAAGCTCCCATGGCCTATTTACTTTGTAAATATTCCACCACGTCTCCATAATAGTACATTGAGAAATTAATCCTCAATATGAATTTTGATGGGGACAAATTATTCTAATCATAACACTAAATAAACAACTCAAACAGTGAAAATCAATTTTTTCTCCATAAGATGGGAAAACACCTATTTAAGAAAAATAAGAGCTTGCTTTTCTTATTCTACATTGTATACAATCTATTGAAACATCACATTGAACTCCTTAACACATAAATTTATCAGTTAAAAGTGAAAAGAAAAATTTAAAAAGTTAGTGATCCATGTACAATTCTTGACATTAATAAATGGCAACATTGAGATTGCTTTAACATTTGAAAATCAAACCATGTAATTTGGGACTTGTATAGAATAAAAGAGAGATTGTATGATTATCTCAATAATACAGTAAAATAATTTGATAAAACATAATACTCTTGCACAACAAAAATGTTCTAAGCAAACTAAGAATCCAAGGGAATTTCCCAATCAGATAAATGATGTCTCCTAAAAACCTAAACTTAATGTAGTAGATTTTCTGCAAATATGGCAATCAACAATTCTTCATATCCATTGAAATATATGCCATTCTTTTCCAAAGTGGTGGGATCTACTTTCTCTCTCCTTGAATTTAAGCTTGCACAGTGTCTACTGCTCACCAATAAACTATGATAGAATTGCTCTTGTGTGCCTTTGGCCATAGGCTTTAAAAGGCATTACAGCATTCATTTCTGTTTCCTTGAAAGGCTCATGTAACCATGTAAGATAACCTCACCTAGACCATTGAAAAATGAGAGATCACATGCAAAAAGGTTCTGAGATTATGTAGGCACACCTAGCTACTCTAACATCTCAGTTGAACAAATCTCCCAGGTACATATGCTGATTGGAGCCACATGAATTATTTCAGCAAAAAGTAGAAAAATAAGCCATCAACCAATCCACTGATTGGTGAAAAATAGTAAATCAGTGAGATTTTAGCCACTAAATTATGCATTTTTAAAAAGCAGCATTAGTAACACTATACTTAGTAATGAAATATAGAATGATTTCCCCTTAAGATCAAGAACCAGGGAAGGATATTTACCAGTATTCTAGAGGAGTTAGACCATGCAGTGAGGTGAAAAACAAAGAAAAATAAAGGTATTGCCCCCCCCCCCAAAATAAGTAAAATTACCTTATTCACAGACCAGACCACAATTGTTTATTGGAAAATTGGAATCTACAAAAATGTATTGCCCTAGCAAGTAAATTTAGTAAAGCTAAATAATACGAGGTTCAATTTATAAAAATTAACTACATTTGTATATACTATCAAAAACACTGAGAAAATAAAATTTTAAAATAATGCCACTTGCTATAGCATCAAAAATACTTAGGATTAAAATATTTTAAAAGATAAACAAGTTTTCTACTGGAAACTACAAAATATTGCTGAGATACATTAAAGAAGGCCTAAATAAATGAAACCAAAGACTTAATTTAAGATATTCATTCTTTCCAAATTCATTTTGAGATTTAATATAATTCTAATGAAAACCCCATTTTAAGAAACTTTTTGAATAATTTATAAGTTAATCATAAAATTATTATGGAAATGGAGAATATCTATAACAGATTAAAAACAATTTTGAAAAAGAAGATTTAATTTAGAGAACTAGTATATAGCCTTCACAATGCTGAGGAAAGTCTCTTCTATCCATAGTTTCTCCAGTATTTTTAACAGGAATAAGGTGCTGGATTTTTTTTTTCAACTGTTTTTGACTATATTTCTGTTTTTTTTTTTTTTTTCTGTAGAGGTGATCATGTGCTTCCTGTCTTTAACTCTATTTATGTGAATTTCATTTATTGAGTTGCATGTGTTGAATCAATCTTGCATCCTTGGGATAAAACGTATGTTAGAAATACCAGAGTGTCACAAGGAATCAAACGCATGCTTGAAAGTAGATTGGCAAGGCAAACTTTACTTCTGCAGACAGATGTGCTACCAAAGAAAACCCAGCAAGCAAGCACATGGGCAGCCTGCCTGCTTTTATCCCTAACACAGCACTGCTTCTTGCCCTGATAGGAGGAGCCCAGGGTTACAATCTATGCCAGCTAATTAAAATTGAGGAGGGCAAAGAAAAGGTCTAGAGTTAAAATGGCTACCATTGGATCTTACATCCCAATGAAGGCTAATTACTATATACTGAAAATGGACCACTGAACCTTCTGTTTCTCACACCCACTTGATCATGATGTACCATCTTTTTCATGTGTTTATTAAGGATTTTGAAGAACTCATAGTATCTGAATTTAATTCTTACTCTGAAAGTATGATAATCAAAGAAGAGTATAGTATCAACATATAGATACACTTACAAATGGAATGCAACAGAGTACAGAAATGAATTTAAAAAGATACAAGAAATATTGGGAAAACACCACAAAAAAATTGAATGAGCAAATTACATTTCTAACTGACAGTGGTAGAAGAATTTGATAAATGTAAAATTAAAAAAAATGAAACACAATCTCTAATGCATATTTTCCAAATTAACTTATTATTGATTGTAGAAATGTCAAAGCCAAAATTATATAGTTTCTAGAAGAACAGATAGGATAATATATTTGCAATCTTAGTGGTAAGTGAAGATTCATTAGACCAGACATTAAAACCACTATCTATATGTGATTGTTAATTATATGTGTCAAATTGATTGGGCAATGTGATGTCCAGATAGCTGGTTAAACATTTCTGTTGTGTCTGTGAGGGTATTTCCAGAAAACATTAGCATTAAATTGATGGATTGAGTAAAACAAATTGACTTGCCCAATATAAGCCATTATGTAAACAATTGATTGCCTAAACAGAACAAAAAAGAGGAAGGTAGAATCCTTTCTCTTTCTACCTTATTGTATAATTTGAGACATGGATCTTCTGCTGTTGGACTGAGAGTTACATCATAAGCACTCTTGATACTCAGACCTTCAGATTTAGAGTGGGATTTATACCACTCACTTTCCTTTATGTGCAGCTTGAATTCATTAGATTGTGGGACTTCTTAGCATCAACAATCATGTAAGCCAATTCTCTTTCTTTCTAATGAAAAATAAAAGCAAAAATACATGGGGGAAATATTGCTATTGGTGCTATAATAATTATTATTTTCTCCTGGTACTCAAATCATAACCTAAGTACTTTCTGTATTTATGATATTTGCTATGTCGTTCTACACAGGTTTATGACATTTAAGAAGTGACTAAAGTCATTCACTCCACGTAAGGTTTACCTTTATCCTCTGTCCTAACAAAACTCATTTCATCAAAGCCCATATTACAAATGGTTCTTGTGGATGAATATTAATGTTATAGGAGACTGTGTTGTGTTCTCAGCTTATGTGATCTTGCATGAGAAAATTTTGGGCAAGACACAAAACTTAGTAAAATTATAGCAAATTTTATTAGAAGGAGAAAAAGAGAAGAAAGACACTCTCAAGGGACTGAGTGGTTCCTCTCAGAAAGGAGTTTGAGAATGTGTGCTCTTTGTTTCCCAATTTTATTGGGGATCTTAGGGAAATTTTTAGAGTCCTGTCCAGATGTCCCTTCTCAACTTTTGACTGACAGTAGGGTTGTTTCAGATTTTTAAGTCCCTACTGTTATTTTATGGTGCGTGGTCTTTGCTTTTAATTATCCTCTATCCTGAGTTCTGGAATCTTTGGTCTGTGTAAAGATCACAAAAGTCCCCCCCTCAGGGTAACTTGTATTCTTCTTATCAGCAGAGAGGCCCTGACAATAGCTCTGCAGAAAACTGGTTGTTGGGTGAGGAATGTAACAGGTCCTATTTACTCAAGTCAGGGTAGGGCCAGAGTGGCCTTAGGCTATTTTTTTTTCCAAAGAGAGCTTAGGTGGTGGGAGAGAGCACAGTTGGCAGATGTCAGTAAGTTTCTCCTTATAGGTTCCTACTGCTCCTGTCTATCTGCTACATATCAATTAATGCAGATATAGTATACAGCAGTTTTTGAGGTTCTGAATTATGACCTATTCAATCTGCATTTAGTTTAACAAACGAACTGGGTAATATTGGGGAAGTCATTTTGTCTCCTTGGATCTTGGTTTCCTCATTTACAGAAAAAAGTCTGCTGCTAATATCCCATACTATTTCTCCAAAATGGATTAAATATTTCATGAATGGTTTAGCAAATGGGTTGCAAAGGAGCACATACATCTGGGACACCAGACTACAGTTAAGGCAGTTTTTGCAATCCTGGCCCAGATGAGGCTTTCAGGGAAGGCTGGTACAAAAATATGTATTGTCATTGGATATTACTTCTAGTCTCACATGAATTACTAAAGAGATGAGATAATTAAAGTTAATGTGCATAATGTATCTTCTTTATTTTGTGTCATTCATACTTGGATATTCAGGAGGAGATTTAACTGGAAGATTAACCAGGCCCATCCCTTTTCTGCAGTTTTTTGGAATCACAGTGATGGACAGAAACTGAGCTAGTCATGTGGCTTTAAGTTGTGAGTTCAATGCTGTTGCTTAGTATTTATTTCCCGTATACACAAATGCAGGTACTTACAACTAACAAGGTCAAAACAGAAGGAACAAGAATAATAAGGACAATAAATGAAGAAGAGTAGTAAGCACAACATTGGTTTCTGTGTGGCTTCTTTTCTTTATTTGAATTATAATTTGCTAGAGAAAGAAGAAAGAAGTGAGGGCCCATGATAGGTTTTGGAAATCCAAATTTTTCATTGGCTACAATCTTATGAAACATTTTTTTCTAAACTGTTTGCATTCTTATGTACCACCCCAATATGGTTTCTATAGTGTTGGTCATTTTTAAATGACCCTACTACATATTTTTGATTGAATATAATTTTATAAAACATGTTAAATTTTAATCAATCATTTAACTTAATTCCTAATTAACAGTTTCTTCACAGTGTGTTTTTCAGCTGGATCTCAAGAGTCCATAATCAAGGTTAATGAGGTTTCCATCTTTAAAATTCACAGCTTAAATCAAGAGATAGCTCTCTGCTACAGACATTTGGAAGGAAATTCCACTAGGTATCCAGCACATAAAATTTTGCACACAGAATGGGAAAAAGTAGTCACAAACTTTATCTTTGGCATTTGAAAATTCTTTTTCTTTGGTATTTGTGTGCACACATATGGCTATTAGTAGGTACTATTGCCACTCAGGTTTACAGTGGCATAGCAGGATGAAAAGTTGGGGAAAGTGACTTGAAAGGTCAATCCTAAAACACAACAATCTGGAAAATCTAGATGGATGAATGGATAAATAAATGGGTTTTAAAAAATTTTTTATTGGTTCTTTTTAGTTATACACAATTGTAGAATCCATTTCTTAAATAAAATTATACAATCATAGAATATATCTTACTCTAATAAGGTCCCAGTCTTGTGGATATATACAATGGTGAGATTCACTGGGGTGTATTCGTATATGTACATAGGAAAGTGATGTCATAATCACTCCACTGTCTTTCCTACACCTATTCCTGCTGTCTGGCCTTCATTTCCCTTTGTCTAATCCACTGAACTTCTCTTCTTCCCTTCCCCTCTCCTTATTGTGCATTAGTATCTACATATCAGAGAAAACGTTCACCTTTTGGTTTTAGGAGATTATTCTACTTAGCATGATCATCTCCAGATCCTTCCATTTACTGGCAAAGGTCACAATTTCATTCTTCTTTATGGCCAAATAATATTCCATTGTATGTATGTATGTATATATATATATATATGCCACATTTTCTTTTCCATTCATCTATTGAAGGGCATCTAGGTTCGTTCCATAGTTTAGCTATTGTGAATTAAGCTTCTATAAACATTGATGTGGCTGTGTCCCTGTAGTATGTCGATTTTAAATTCTTTGGGTATAGACCAAGGAGTAGGGTAACTGGGTCAAATGGTGGTTCCATTCCTAGCTTTTTGAGGAATCTCCATACTGCTTTCCAGAGTAGTTGCACCAATTTGCAGTGTCACCAGCAATGTATGACTGAACCTTTTCCCCATACCATTGCCAACATTTATTGTTGCCTGTATTCTTGATGATTACCATTCTGACTGGAATGAGATGAAATTTCAGTGTGGTTTTAATTTCCATTTCTCTAGTTGTCACAAATGTTGAACATTTTTTTCATATACTTGTTGACCATAATATTTCTTCTTTTTTGAGAAGTGACTATTTCTTTGCTCATTTATTGATTAGGTTATTTGTGTTTTTTCTTTTCCTTTTTTTTTTGGTGTTAAGATTTTTTAGTTCTTTGTATATCCTAGAAATTAACTCCCTATCTGAGGTGAAAAATTTTGTTTATTTTAATGATGTCAATAAATGCCTTTATTTGATTGTAAAAACCAAATCAATTCAAATACAGTTCAGAAAAATAATTTATGTGACTCATGGCTAAGAATAGCCATCTTAAACCAATATTAACAAAGATCCTCCAAGGATGAAAAGGAAAATTATTTAGTGCAGTTTATGATGTAAAATGATATTTGCATTTCTAGTTTTCAAAATCTCAGTCAAATCAAAGTGGAAAAATAGCTCCTAGCTACATCAAGGGAAACACTGACTGGCAAAAAAAATGTGATCAAGGCAGAACCATCAGTGGTAATTTAATGATTTCAAGCTTGTATTAAAATACACTTAATAAGAAATTAAGAGCTAGAGGGAAGACAATTTCAAAAGGATCTGAATAGTGAAGAAAATTACTTTATCTATAGGTATAATCATCTGATGACTTGAATTTAATTCTCTTGGAACAGGATATTATTTGTGGAGTTTGAGGTTTTAAGAGAAAACAAACTGCTTAAAGGCTTTTATTTTGAGGAATTAAAAAATCATTTCAGTTTCTCTATCTATAATTTGACATCTTAGTTGCATAAGGTAAAAACAAATAGAGGTCCAGTTCAAAACAATGGGAAATTCTGTAGAATTTTAGCTCAGTTATAACAAATCACTTGCTGAAGGCATTTTTAGCATATTGCTCCACTGATAAAAATGGTGATGTTCTTTCAGTTTGGAAATTTGGGCCCTATTTAGGGAGGTAGAACTTTCTTTGAGTTAGGCAGAAAGAATACCTAGTAGGCTGTGAAGAGAAATAGCCAGATACCTTAGTACTCTGACATCATTTTGTTCCTGTCCTACTTAAGAAATTAGACAAACTCCAATATAAACACCGAAGACTGAATGAAGTGAATAAAGATCAACTCTAGGGAATTGGAAATGAGATAGAATCTTTCCTTAGTTCACTGAGAAATTAAACAAAATGATTTCCCTTGTTGAAAATCGTACTCTCTGAGAAACATCAATAACACTGAGGTCAGGAAGCCTAACATGAACTTTGTTAATTTAATAAACTCAATAAGTGATAAATACAAAAAAATCAAAATGAATATTCTGATTGGGCTGTTATTCACTGAAGAACCTTTCCAATCTTATTAGTGTTCAGTCACCTTTCATTAATGATTTCACTCTTCCAGGAGTTTGATTATGATTGTTTTGAAGTCAATGGCAGCATTTTAGAAGAAGTGGTTAGAATACATCCTCTTTTCTCTGCCAAATTTTTCCATTAATGTCTTGTATACCAGTTTTTAAAGAATATATCTGAACAGTGCTCTATTTTGGAAGATGACTTTTTTTATTTGATCTTATGAAAGAGAAAAAGGTTTACATTAAAATCATATATTTAGGGCTGGAGATGTGGCTCAAGTGGTAGCGCACTTGCTTGGCATGCGTGCGGCCTGGGTTTGATCCTCAGCACCACATACAAACAAAGATGTTATGTCCACCAAAAACTAAAAAATAAATATTAAAAAATTCTCTCTCTCTCTCTCTCAAAAAAAAAAAAATCATATATTTAGTTTTTCTCCCTCCAGTACAAGTGACAGGGAAGTGTTATAGCTCCAGGTTGAGAATCTACAAAGACACTTGAGATGTCCTAATAGTAAAAAAAAAATGTATATTCTATAATTGTAGGGTATTTAAGATGCCTTTTTTGTTTTCTAGAAGCTTGTTTAAAAACTCTAGCATGAAAGGTCATCTTGCATTCCCAGGACAAAGTAGTAATCTTTACCATATAGGAATATCAGCCTCTTTGATAAATATATGTCAAACAGTAAGGAAGAGAGGGAATTCACCCAACCAGACAGACCAAATACCCATCCTCTCACTCAGGGGATAAAAGTGTTAGAATATTGCTCTCACATTCCCTTAAAAATGGTCTCTGCACTTTTATGTTAGAGGAATGAAGGAATGGTTAATTCTCAGATGAACAAAGTTTTATGCTAAATCTATGCTCACTATGTAGTATTTGAGTAGACATAAAAATAGCTTCTGATTATCAAGGGAGGTTGGGGAAAATCAATCATTAAAATAAAAGATAGACAGCATAAATGCATGGGATCAGAACTAAATCCACCTCTATTCAAATATAAGCCGGCTTGATGTTTCAAATGTCTGCTCTGACGCACAACAGGAGGTTTGCCTACACTAGACTAATCTTTCAGCTGAAATTCTTTCAGAATTTTAGTAAATAGAATATGGTAAAGGTTCATGACCATAAGTACACCGAGGGCTATGACATTGGAGGACTCCAAATAAAGACCAGAATAAATGAAATCTGTCACTAACTGTGCTTTACTTAGGTTTCATTAACCGGCAAAATTCTCAAATCAATGAAATTTCTTACTAGATTTAGCAGTCTTCAATGATTGAAATTCCAAAACTAAAATCAGCCAATTGATTTCTTTATACTTCACAGAACTGTGTCACTCATCTCCATATTAAGACTTGAGGTCTTTCATGTGGTAGAGTTAGCTTATTGTGCAAAATATATGATGAAACTCTACGGCCTTCATTGGTAAAAAAGAATAACAACAAGTATTTACCTCATAAAGCTGTGGTATTAAAGAAGTTAACGTACATATAGTGCTTAGAATGATGCCTGACACAAAGTAATATCTGATATGTTTGAGCAAAATAATGTGACAGACTAAAAACTGTTCAAGTTCTGAGACCAGGTCTCAGAAGAAGACGTGGTTTACTTTTATATACTTGGAAGCTTATAACTACTGTTGTGTGAATGAACACAAGAAAGTCTGCTAGAGGATGAGAAGCCACATGGAGGATAGCCTTAGGTCATATTCCTCAGTTGACAGCTTCTGGGATGGAAATTTCCAAGCTGGAAGTTTTGAGGAATACCATAAGGCAGCTCTAAATATAGAATTTGTCATAGGCTACAACGCAGTTAAAACAAATCTCAGGTAATTCCTTGGAAAACTATGGAGCTCAGATGGTTCTTCAAAGTTGCTGAAAGCAGAGGCAACTTTTTATTTCCCCATCAACCAGTCATTGGAGTAGAGATGTCCACAATGAGGGAGTATGAGCTGCTACACTCAGCAATTTTCAGAGTGGGAATTCAGCAGTAAGTTGTCCACAGAAAACAGTTCAAGGTATTGTAGGGAAAAAATATCTTGGCCTTGAAGAGGAAGATATGAATTGCATTCAGTAGCATCCTACAGAGAACAAAGATCCCACTCAATTAGACTGGCAAGTGCCAGACACCTGAGTGAGGCTATCTTAGAACATCCAGGTACCATCCAACCCACTACCTGAACAGAGACACATCTGTGATCACAGAAGACATCAATAAAACCAGCGTATACCAGAAATGGATCCTAGGAGACTCAAAAAATTTGGAGAGATAGGATACAGTTGCTTGTTTAAGCCATTAAGTTTTGAGACACTTTGTTATACATGATAGATAACTGAATAAAGAATATTACATTTTTAAAAAGAATATTCCATTATGGCAGTCATCACTGAATAACATGTCATGAGTGTAAGACCTAGGTTTTTTTAGTGATAGTCTAGCAACAAAGTTGGTTTTTTTTTCCAAATAGCCATTGCCAAGGGCATTAAAATCAACATAAGTGTCTTCATACATGTACTTTGGATAATGATGTCCATCACATTCCACCATCCTTTCTAACCACCTGCCCGCTCCCTTCCCCTCCCACCCCTCTGCCCTATCTCCAGTTTGTCTATTCCTCCCATGCTCCCTCTCCCTATCCCACTATGAATCAGCCTCCTTATATCAGAGAAAACATTCGGCATTTATAAACTTGTGCTGTATATGTGTAATAAGAATTGTAATGCATTCCACTGTCATTTATTTTTAATAAATCAATTAAAAAAATTAAAAAAGTAAGTCTGAGATTAAGTCAGTAGCACAAACTATACTGATGGAACATGAGCAGAGACTATGTAGTAGAGCTCCTGTGCCAAGAGGCCACCAATTTTCAGCATATGAGATAGGCACATAGGCCCCTTGGGAAGAAATCAGTGTATACTTCTGGGAATCATTGTTTGACACATTTGTGTCGACCAGACAGCATAACTACAGGGAATTGTCAAGATCTGTCCCTAAGGTACTCTTTGATAAACTGGAATCTTACAAAGGGGAAACAATGTCATTTTATCCAGATATTGATAATATACCAATTTACTTGAAAGATGGAGATATCTTTTTCTTTATGGAAAAGAAAGTTGGATCAGTTTTAAGAAGACCTTTAAAGTTTTATTTATTGAACAAATATAAATAGAAAAAAAAGAATCACTTTCAATCCTACCATTTGAACAAATCAACTATTTTTTTTCCTATACATTCTTTCCCAGCTGTTGTCCATATTTATACCATGATTAAGTAGATTTAAATAGAGGATATGTAGTATAATAGGACTTCTTGAAGAAAATAATCAGAACTTATAATTTTTATGTAAAGCTTGGACTTATTACCAAATTAGATTAGAAGCTGTAGACTAAAAGGCTTCAGGACTGCCTTACAGCCAAAAAAAAATTTATGCTTTAAAAACAGAAAGTTCTATAAAAGGATGCATTTCAGGAAGGAGAAAACTGCATACAAGGACTAGGGTACAAAAATTTAAGAAAAAGGCAGGAGTGGGCTTATGTTTTATGTAAAACTAAACAAAGCTCTGACTATACAAACCAGGAGCTGTCAAACTATGGCCTGCAGATCAATTGCAGCCTATGCCTTGTTTTCATAAGTATAATTTTATTGGGACACAGCCACTTCTATTCATTTCATTTATCTATTGTCTATGACCATGTTCCCACCACCTTAGCAGAGTTTAGCTGTGACAGATATCATATAACCTGCAAAGCCAAAAATATCTACTATTTCATCTTCACAGAACAAGTTTGCTAACCTCTGGCATGAACAATCATATTAATGACCAATTGGGCATGATGTGATCACGAAGAAGGTGGGACTATAATACTAGGCACAAATAACATAGAAGATGGGAGGGGTGATTGGAATTATTTCTAAGATTCTCATATTGATTGTCAGGGGATTCGAGATGTTGCCAGGCATATATGTGAAAATATTATAAAACTATGGTTATAGTACAGAAGAGAAATCTTGGATTTCATGTTGAAAGTTTAAATTACTTTCATACGGTGCTTTGGGTAATGATGTTATGATTTGCTTCCTTCTCATACCAATAGCAACATTCAGTACTTGTTTGGATGAAGCCAATAGGTGAGGCCAGAAGACTAGAATGCTTTTGCCTCTGTAAGTGGCAGGATTATTCTCCTGTCAACCTCACATAATTCTAAGTGATAAAAAATTTTATAGGGAAGAAGAGCCCTCATGATGAAGTCCACTACTGGTGATGCAGGTAGAACATCCCCCCCCAAAAAAGTCATGGTTCTTAAACATAGACCAGAGTTTTAGGTACATAATCATATACATTAATATTTTTTGAGTTTCAGAATTTGGAAAAGAATATGTCCTGTTTAAATAGAACAAACTGTTCTATGAAAATGTAAGAGTTTCTGTTCCTAACCAATTCAATAACTCCCGATTGTACAGAAATGTACTATGGTAACAATTTTGTGAATCATGTTTGAGCATTGATATATTTATAGAAATTATTATTGCTCTATTCAAATCATTTAACATAAAGTAGATCAAAACTAATTGACCAAATCTTGCACTGTTCCATCAGCAATTTTGATACTGTATAAACAGAGTCTAATATTATAGATTAGAATTTAATCTGAGAAAAATATTTGAGGCAATTTCACATAATTTAATTTATGGAAACCATAATTGCATTGAATTTCAGCATTTAGCATTTAAATTATTTTTTAAACACAACTAAGTAAAATAAATAATTTATTAACCCTCATCTAAGTAACAGTTCTGAGTATTTAAATGAACAACATTTTTTATTTCTGTCCTTGGAATTTTTTCTTTGGTGTTTACCTTTAAGTCATTGATATATCTTTCAGAAGATTGAGTACTTAAAACATTTTTTTACTTTTTGCTATAAAAAACCCATCTGGTGCTAACACTTTTATCACTTTGCAATACATAGCTCCACTGAATTGTGAGCTCCTCTAGGGAAGGTATCATATCTTGTTCATCTTTTTCTAACCCTGTGACTTTGTTGCACAGTGGGCACTTATTAAATGTTTACTTAATGTATGAGTTGACAACATCTCATCATCTCTCACTCCTCCAGAACAAGTTGTGTTTCTCTTTACAGTGCTCATATATTTTGTTCTTTCCACTCTGTTGTGACATTTCTTTTTCCTGTCTCCTTCAAATAAAACTCAATAACAGATGAATCTATGCATTCCCAGTCCACAGAATGAGTACCAGTTCTCGTCACATAGTAGTCAGTGTTCAGTAAAAGATTTTTGAACTGTGTAGATATTTGGAACTTATATCCTGCTCAGAGTAGATAGAGGTAGGACAGAAAATAGGAAGATGCATCTGTTCAGTTATTAACATTTTCTTTTCCTTCACTCAGAAGACAGGACCTCTTTTAAGATCATAGGCCTACTCATTACTCTTTGCCCAGTATCTAGCTTCTATTTATATAACACATGGCACTGAAACGTTGAACTGAATTGAACCCCTACCTTTAATCTTAGGTTGGACTTTATTATAGATCAATCTAGTCTAAACATTAGAGTAAAATAGCTTCCTGGCTTAATTCAATAAATGCAATCAAATTCAAATCTTGAATGTCTGCAATAAATCTTAGAGTTTAAAGTGCCAGATTAGACTTTTCTGCCTTAATTAGTTTAGCTTTCTTTGATTTGAACATGGCCCATTAATTTAAATTAAATAAGCAATTCAAAGTCTGTGGACAATAAATTAGATAAATGTAAATGTCAAGGACTGCAATCCCCTGGCTATATTTTAAAGATAGTAAATATGTAAGACATCAGAATGAAATATTCCTTTTGATAATGAGGTGTTCCAGATCAGGAGAAAAACTGGGCCTTATTTTAAAAACCCACAGACACTAAAAACACCCTGGCAATAGATTCTTCTCCTTGTTGCTGTTTGTGGAAGTTGTCCCAGTTCTTGTATAATTTTAGACATTACCACCAAATTGCTTGCATTGTTGTGCAAGTTTCAAAGTATCAAGTTGTGGTGATGATTTAAGAATGTTTTTGACATAGCAAACTAGATTTTTTTTTTCCTGATGATCATTTGAGAAAGTTAACTACCTTGCTTTCATCAATTTGCTAGAGTTTGTCAGAAGTTACCCTGTGATACAGAAAACCACTGCAATAAGTAATTTGGTCAAATGCATCCATTCGGTGGGCAATAATAGCAAAGTACATGAGTCAATTAAATGAGCTGAGAGTTTGCTTCTTTGAACTGATTGGCAAATGGGTCAAAGAGAGTAAATGCTATTTGCTAATACCAAATAAGCATGTTTGTTGTTTACTTATTTATTCATACTTTCTCTGCATTATAGAATTTTAAGGTAAGACATAAGAAACACATTATTATTGCTGTGGGTATATACATGACTGTATGACCAATGTAATTCTGCAACCTGTACACACAGAAAAATGAGAAATTATATCCCATCTCATTCAAATGTATGATATGTCAAGATCATTGTACTGTCATGTGTAACTAATTAAAACAAAAAAAATTTCAAAAAAGAAATATAATCAATCAACAAATATGTGAAAAAATGTTCAAACTCTCTAGCAATTAGAGAAATGCAAATTAAAACTACACTGGGGGGCTAGGGATGTGGCTCAAGTGGTAGCGCGCTCGCCTGGCATGCGTGGGATGCTGGGTTCAATCCTCAGCACCACATACAAATAAAATAAAGATGTGTCCACCGAAAACTGAAAAATAAATATTAAAATTATCTCTGTTTAAAAAAACTACACTGATATTCCATCTCATTCCAATTAGAATGGTAATTATCAAGAATATAAGCAACAATAAATGTTGGCGAGAATGTGGGGAAAAGGTACACTTACACATTGCTGGTGGGGCTGTGAATTGGTGAAACTGTTATGGAAAGCTGTATGGGGATTCCTCAGAAAATTTGGAATGGAACTACCATTTGACCCAGTCATCCCACTCCTTAGTTTCTACCCAAAAGACTTAAAATCAGCATACTACAATGACATAGACACATTAATGTTTATTGCAGCTCAACTCACAATAGCTAAATTATGGAACCAACTAGATGTCCTTCAACAGATGAATGGATAAAGAAAATGTGGTATATACACACAATGAAACATTTTAAAGAAAAATATAACTATGGCATTTGCCGGTAAATGGATGGAGCTGGAGAGTATCATGCTAAGAGAAATAAGCCAATCCCAAAGAACCAAGGGCCAAATATTTTCTGATTTGCAGATGCTAATTCACAATAAGGAAGTGGCTAAGGAAGAACAGAGGTACTTTGGATTAGACAGAGGGGAGTGAAGGAAGGGGATGGGGTACAAAGGTGGAAAGGACAGTAGAATTAATCAGATATTGTTACCCTGTGTGCATGTGTGATTACATGTTCAGTGTAATTCTATGTCATGTACAACCAGAAGAATGAGAAGTTATACTCCATTTATATATGATGTGTCAAAATGCATACTACTGGGCTGGGATTGTGTCTCAACAGTAGAGTGCTCGCCTAGCACCAGCGGGATCCGGGTTCAATTCTCAGCACCACATAAAAATAAAGGCATTGTGTTGTGTCCATCTACAAAAAAGATATATTCTCTCTCTTTCTCTCAAAAAATGCATTCAACTGTCATGTATAGCTAATTGGAAAATTCTTAGTATAAGGTGACAAAATGTTGCTCTTTAAATCATTGTGCTCATTTGAGTTATTTGATGGGTGTGTACTTATATAGGCTTTGCTTTAACATATAGATTGTTGCTTCCATTTTTTTTTTTTTTGCCTGAGCTGAGGTAACTAACCTGCAACACAGTGACTCATTCTCAAAGAGTTCCCCTTTTAAATGTACAAAAATACATAGTCATGGAGAAGTTGATACATGATGACAATTTATGGCAAAGTTAGTACATAAACTAATAGCTCTTAGGACATTAAAAATACTTTTTTGACTTTAAAATTTGTTTTAATTAGTTATACATGACAGTAGAATGTATTTATGTACTTTGATATATCATACATAGATGGAATATAATTTCTCATTTTTCTGAGTGTACATGTTGTTCATATTGTTCATATTCATATTGTTCATGCAGTCACATATATACATACAGTATAATGTCTATTTCATTCTATTATCTTTCCTATCCCCTCCTCTCCCCTCCCATCACTTCCCTCTACCTAATCTAAGGTAACACTATTCTTCCCTAGTACACCCCGCCTTATTGTGAATCAGCATCTGCATATTAGAGAAAACATTCAGCCTTTGGTTTTGTGGGATTGGCTTTTCTCACTTAGCGTGACATTCTCCAAATCCATCCATTTACTGGAAAATGCCATAGTTTCATGTCTCTAGAAATTTGTCAATGTCTTTGATATTTTCTATTTTATTGGAATATAAATTTAAGATAGTTTCTAATTATCTTCTGTATTTCAGATATGTCCATTGTGATATTTCTTTCTTCATCTTCTATTTTAGTAATTCGAGTTTTCTCTTCATTAGCATGGCCAGAGGTTGGTTTATTTTATTTATTTTTTCAAAGAACCACCTTTTTGTTTTGTCAATTTTTTCAATTGTTTCCTTTCAATTTCATTGATTTCAGATCTGATTTTAATTATTTCCTGTCTTCTACTACTTGGGGTTTTGATTTGTTGTTCTTTTTCTAGGGCTTTTAGATGTAGTGTTAGGTCATTTATTTGTTGACTTTTTATTCTTTTAATGAATGAGCTCAATGCAATAAACTTTCTTTTTAGTACTCCCTTCATAGTGTCCCAGAGAAATTGATTTGTTGTATCAGTGTTCTCATTTACCTCTATGAATTTTTATTTTGTCCTTGATTTCTTCTACTATCCATTCATCATTCAATAGACCAAATAGAAGACACCATCAAAAGCTACCAATCAAGAAAAGCCCAGGACCAGATGGATTCTCAGCCAAGTTCTACAAGACCTTCAAAGAAGAATTAACACCAATACTCCTCAAAGTATTCCATGAAATAGAAAAGGAGGGAAACCTTCAAAACTCATTCTATGAGCCTAATAACATCCAGATACCAAAACCAGACAAAGACACATCAAGGAAAGAAAACTTCAGATCAATATCCCTGATGAACATAGATGCAAAAATTCTTAATAAAATTCTGGCAAGTCTCATACAAATCATATTGAAAAGATAGTGCACCACAATTAAGTGGGATTCATCCCAGGGATGCAGGGTTAGTTCAACATATGGAAATCAATAAATGTAATTCATCATATTAATAGACTTAAAAACAAGAATCATATGATCATCTCAATAGATACAGAAAAACCATTTGACATATTACAGCACACCTTCATGTTCAAAATACTAGAAAAACTAGGAGTAGTAAGAACATACCTCAACATTGTAAAAGCTATATACACTGAACCCAAGGCCAGTATCATTCTAAATAGAGAAAAATTGAAAGCATTCCAGCTAAAAACTGGAACAAGACAAGGATGTCCTCTTTCACCATTTCTATTTAATATCATCCTTGAAACTCTAGCTGGAGAAATCAGACAAAAGAAAGAAATTAAAGGGATACAAATAGGTAAAGAAGAACTCAAACTATCATTATTTGCTGATGACATGATTCTATATCTACAAGATCCAAAAAATTCCACCAGACAACTTCTAAAAATACTCTTTGCCCCGCACTGTAGTACACACCTGTAATCCCAGTGGCTCAGGAGGCTGAGGCAGGAGGATCACAAGTTCAAAGCCAGCCTCAGCAACTGCGAGGTGCTAAGCAACTCACCGAGACCCTGTCTCTAAATAAAATACAAAATTGTGCTGGGGATGTGTCTTGGTGGTTGAGTGCCCCCAAATTCAATTGCCAGTACCAAAAAAAAATGCTCTCTGCATAAGAATTCTAGATTGGTTTTCTTTTTCTGCTTTCAGCAAAATAAGCTGTGTTGAGAAAGGTACTGCACCAAAATGACAAAATCAGTTTCTAAAATTGTTGGTCATCATAATTTCAGCATATAGTTTATATTTACTAATGCAGCAATGACTGCACAGACCTGAAAATTTTAAACAAATTGATGCCTATGTCATTAAGTTGTGCTGTGTATGTGTGTGTGTATTCCATATTTGTGAATTATGGGATAAGCCTTGCCATTAAATTAATAAATTACATGTTAAGCACCCAAAACTCCATAACTCCTCAGAGTCTACAGGATTACATCCCTAACCACTAAACATGTGTAACAAAGACAATCATATAAATGGTTTCATGACCAAGAACTAGCACTGGGACCAAGCACAGTGGTGCACACATGTAATCCCAGCAACCTGGGAGGCTGAGACAGGAGGATGGCAATTTGAGTCCAGCTCAGGAGTCCAGCTCAGGCAACTTAGTAGGATCCTGTCTCAACATTAAAAGTAAAAAAAAAAAAAATTCTGGGAATGCAGTTCAATATTAGAGCCCCCCTAAGTTCAATTCTCAGTACTAAAAAGAAAAACAAGAAGGGAAAAAAACATAACACACAAAATTTAAAAAAAAATCATAGCACTCGAACATGAGGATATAATGGACAGTGAGAATGAGAGTGTTCCAGTCGACATATAATGGCCATTAGAAAATAAAGTGTTTACATGAGATTATTATCATCAGGAAATGCATGCAGGGAAAGAGAGGAAGATCAAGGGCTTTATTAGTCAGGTCCATGTAAGAAACAGATGCCACACTCATATTCCATAATTTGAAGACAATTTAACACATGGAAAAGTGTGGATAGGATTTAGGAAAAGCCATAAAGAATGGTGAAGGATCCCACGGCTAACAACATAGGATTCTGTAACTATCTCTTGGTTTGAAGAGACAAAAGAGGAAATGATTATTAGAACCCAGTCAAGCCAATTATATGGTAAGGGACCACAACCTTCAACAGAGGAACATTGTCATCCCACCATAGGGTCTCAGGAAGGGAGTTAGCGAAATACACATACCAACTTCACTTTGTTCTTTTTTTCCCACCTGATAGCACTCCCATTGGACTGGAAGCTGAAGGGTAGGGTGCCTGATGATGTAAGCCTACAGGAGTCAGCCTCCTGGGGCAATGAGAAAGGTGAAGAATGCAGAGTTTTCTATTGTAAGGATTTCTGGAAAAAAGTGATCACATGCCTACATGTGTCTCCAAGTGGACGTGATTACAGAAGTAGAATTTATTTTGAAGAAGTGATTTAATTCAATTGCAGTGAAGATTACTATAGAACAATTCAAAAACAATTATAATTTCATGGCATATTTTACTTTGTAAATGTGTTGTAGATTTGGTAAATAGTGTGTGGTACAGTAGAGAATAAGGAATTTAGTATCAGAAGGTATAGTTTAGGTCCTAGATTTGCAACTGACATGCTTTGTGACTTAGAACAAGTTACATTACTTCTCTGAGTTTTTTTACATATGAATAAAGACAGTAATACAGGTCCTATTTGTCCATACCTCAAAGGGTGATTTAAAGATCAAATGAAAAAAACATATCTGAAAAACACTTTATAAATTAAAATGTCTTTTTAAATGCAAGTATCTACTCTCCCAGCATTGTGAAGTGGAGTTAAAAGATAAATGCTAGGCTTGTGAAGAAATAAGCTGACTTTTTGGAATTTTTTTTTTCAGTGACAGATCTATCTCCTTCCACCCAGACAAGACTCTGCCAGCTTCCAACCAGACCTAATTAGGTTTTAAATGAGATTCAGGAAGACATAATAGCTTATTCTGATTGTTCTTTTTATATCATACAGTCTCTAAATATTCATTGTGCTCATATGATTAAGCTGTAAATCAATAGAAAAAGCCGTTGGGCTTTTTTGAATTTTTTACTTTGTCCCATATATTTGGATACAGCAGTCATCTTAGTTTTATATCAGTTTTTACTCTTCTCAGATTTCCCTTCTCATCTCCCTTTGTCTGAAGCACTCCTAATCATATTTCAAGACCCAAAGTAAATATCCCCACCTCAGGAAAGCCTCTCCTTTCCCTTACCTAAGGAGATTTGCACTCCCTCTGGTACACACAGTATTTAGAACCTATCTCTATTACAGCAGTTATCATACCACATTGTATTAGAATTATTTGCTTCTATTTCTGTATCTCCAATTAGACTCCACAGGTCTTGAGTGTAAGGGCCTTTTCTTTTTTCTATTTTTTTTTCAGTACTGAGAATTGAACCCAGTATCTCACACATGCTAGCTAAGGGCTCTTCCACTGACCTACATCCCAGTCCTTTATTATTTTTATTTTGAGACAGGATCTCACCAAATTGTAGAGGCTGGCCTAGAATGTGTGATCCTTCTTCCTCAGTCTCCAGAATCACTGGGCTCATAAGCATGTGCTCATAAGCATGTGGAGACCCAGCTCATGAAGGCCTTTATCTGGGTTTCTACACTCTACCAATTATCAAAGTGTCTCATACTTTGTATGGGTAAGTTAATTTGAATTCAAATTCTGGGTATGTAATGCAAAAAGAAAATGCTGAATCTTAATATTACTAAAGTGTCCTTCCTACTCTTGACAGTGTTCATTGAATTCAAACTGCTAATATTTGGGACAGATACTACTTTCAGGGAGAGCTTCAACAGAAGATACACACAGATTTAGATGAAAAGATTCTTCAAAAGAGTTCATGAAAAATGATTATATATATATAGAGAGAGAGAGGAAAATCATGCCTGAACAATGAACTTGAATATTTTCCCCAAATATTGTAAAGCTGCTCTAAATTGGTAGGTGTGGATACGATTTTTACTAGCTTTTTTCCTATGAGTATCTGTTCCCCTTTTGCTGATTATTTCTGTTATCTAAGAGTACTCACTAGTAGTCATGTTGTAACTAATGTCATTTGTTTAAAAACATATTTATGAGGAAATAATTAAAATGGAAAAAATTACATCTATTGTCAATCCCACTCTGCCCATAAAACAAACATTATACATTTCCGTGTTAAACACATCTATGATCAATAGTCCATGAAAATTGTTTTGTTATAATGGCCCTTTTCTTAGAATTGGTGCAGTTTGATTAAAGCAGTGCTTTAAAAGGATGATTGCTATACCTCTGCTTCCATGTGATAGATGAATTATGGACAGTAGAGTATGTTTCTGAAAGTGCTACTTGTGATTATGGATCTTAGGGGTTGGTCTAAAGAATGGTGGAACAGATTTTACACTCCGAGTGTTTTTGCTTTTGTAACAAATAAAGCCCCAAACCAAATTTATATTCATATTTTAACTATTATTTTTAAATTATTTTTTCCATTCAAAATATACAGGACTCAAAAAATAACTTTACACCTGTCAGCATGACCAAGTCAGAGGGATGTTTTAATATTTAGTTTTTTTTCTCCTTAAAGAAGATGATGTCGTTGACTTCCATCTCTTTTATTTGTATTTTAGGCAGCAATAAATCATAAGTCTCTCCCTCTACTTCAGATGTTCCAGCCTTGGCAGAGAAGGACCCACGGGAATTTGGTTCAGCTAATGGGTGGATGATGTCCTGAAATCCAACTCTCTCCTCCAGGTTCCCCAGGGATGAAAAAAAAAAGGAGGGGGGCTATCAGGGTACTCGTTGAATATAATCCAGTGGTCTAGTAGGTGCATTAACATTGTCTACCATAAGCAACCTTCCTGCTCAACCCATGACAGTGTTCTATATTACAGCCAAGTAATAGGGATGAGAGGTAGAAATAATGTGTGACTAATCCCATTTCTATCTTTATATTTTTAAAATATTTTTTATTTGTCAATGGACCTTTATTTTATTTATATGTGGTGCTGACAATTGAACCCAGTGCCTCCCACATGCTAGGCAAGCACTCTACCACTGAGCTACAATTCCAGCTCCATATGTTTACATTTTTAAATTGATTCTTCCAATCAATAAGCTCATTTTTTAAAAAATGCTCAGTTTTGTCTAAGGGAGAAGTGAAAGAGTAAATCATTGGAAGTAGCTCCCCCAAATCATTATACAACACACACACACACACACTTTGGTATCTGCATATTCGATATCACCTTTGCCAGTCTTTATATACTGATTTTGACAGGGGAAGACATGCACCAATCAGCCTGTAATACATTCTGGGAGATTTTTGTATCTTTTATGTAGCATGCACATTCCGCTCCTCTCCCTTCTGAGAGAGTTATGTACATTCTCACAATCTTCAGAGCCATGCTGGCTGCAACGAGCCATCCAGACATTTTCTTTAGGACAATACACCAAAGGCCAGAAAGGTGAATCCATGCTCCACTACTATTCCTCCCTCCTGAGAGAATTCTCAGAATTATGTAACTTATACAAATTTCTTAAAGCTGTGCCAACAGTAGTAAACCAGATTACTTGGATATAATATCAAAAGAACAGGCAACCAAAGGAAAAACAGATGAGACTGACTTCAACTGAATAGCTTCTGCAACACAAAGGAAATAATCAACAAATTGAAAAGGCCACTTACAAAAAGGTAGAAAATACTTGCAAACTACATA
Organism: Marmota marmota marmota; assembly: GCF_001458135.2. Lineage (NCBI taxonomy): Eukaryota > Metazoa > Chordata > Mammalia > Rodentia > Sciuridae > Marmota > Marmota marmota. Next base: position 12,055,364 of record NW_026000272.1, read on the forward strand.
TCAGATAAGGAGTTAACATCTAAAATATGTAAGGTAGAACTATAAGGTATAAGATACAACTCAATAGCAAAAGCAAGTAACTCAATTCAAAATGCAAAGGGCATGAATAGACATTTATAGGAGAAAAATGGAAGGGGCCAAAACGTGGTTAACCTTATTCATCATCCAAAATGCAAATCAAAACCACCCTGAGATAGCACCTCACACCTATTAGAATAACTATTATCAAAATAACAAAAAGTGTTGGCAAGGATATGGAGAAATTGCAACCCATGTGCACTAGTTGTGTGAGTTTAAAATAGTATGGCTACTGTTTAAAAAAGATATTATTATTCTGTGATCTAGAAATTCCATATCTAAGCACATATCAAAAAGACTGAAATCAGGATCTCAAATACATATCTTCATTCATATTCATTGTAGCACTATTCACAATACTGAGATATGGAAACAATCCAAACATCCATAGAAACAATGGTGTATTCTCACCATGGACAATATTACTCAATCTTAAAATTAATCTTGCCATATATAACAACATGGGTGAAACTTAGGAATAATTTTAAGTACAATGAAACAGTCACAACATGACAAATGCTCCATGATTTCACATTTATGAAGTATCCAAACAGTTAAACTCAGAATCAGAGAGAATAGATGGTTTCCAGGGCCTGGGAAAATGGGGAGTTTTGCTCAAAGAGTATGGAATTTCAGTATGCATAATGAGTAACTTCAATAGATCTACAGAACAATATAGTGCCTGTGGTTAACAATACAATTTTTGTTTTTGTTTTTGTTTAATTTTTTTATAGATGGATAGTATGCCTTTATCTTATTTGTTTATTTTTATGCAGTGTTAAGGATCTAACCCAGTGCCTCACATGTGCTAGGCAAGCACTCTGCCACTGAGCTACAGCCCCAGCCCCAACAATACAGTTTTATGTATTTAAAAATTGTTAAGAGATTTATAGGTCTCATAGTACATGTTTTTGTGACAAAAATTTAATAAGAAAATTTTAACTAAAAAATAAATTTGTAAAATGAGGATTTTGGGGGAGGCAATGGGTTTTATTTACCTTAATTGTAGTGATGGATTCATAGGTTTATGCATAAATCTATATTCATCCAATTTTATCTGTTAATTATGTGTTATTTTGTATATCTCAATTATTCCTGATAGAGTTATATGCTAGTTACCCTGAGATGATCACTACCTAATATATGCATGAATCAAAAGATCACATTTTAACTTGCATGTATACATGTGTGTGTGTATACACACACACACATACAAATGTTATGTGTCAATCAACAATTTAAAATAATTAAAAGAGAACAGCATAACTCCCTCACATAATCAGGAGAAATGAGAGCTAGAAATCACCTTAGAAATCTAATCTAACCTCTTCATTTTACGATAGAGGGATTAATTCCCTCTTCTCTCCAAAAAACAGCATGTTCCAATTCACTTTCCAATCTGTCTCTTGGTCAGGCTTCCTCTTTGCCTCCCCCACCACTTATCTAACCATTCAGCAATGCAAATCTAACCTTGTAATATCTAGCAATATCTTTCTATTTGAAATCTTTCAGGTAGCTAATCTCATGCTTATACTCTTTTTAAATGTTTTCTTATTATTTTATTTATTTAAAGATATTGATACTCTGAAATAAACTTTATGCAATAATAATTTAAAAATTATTTCCAAGGCTCTTCTTTCACATGCAGAATTACCCCATAACAAATTCAACTAAATATATTATAAACTGAATAGATTTTCTAACTAACAGTTGGAGGTTTCCATGGGCTAACTTTGAAGGAACTGAGAAGATGTAGCTGAAACCCCAAGCAGATATGGGAGAGCTTCTCACAATGGTGTGTTTTTTACCCTGACTTGGCAATGTTTTAGTTTCTTTATCAGAAGATTTTGGAGAAGGGCACAATAAAATCCTTAAGTAGGTCCCAAGGCCTGACAGACTCATCTCATACAGTATCACTGATGCTAATGTATTATAAGTATTTGGCCTTTGACCTTCTTTATGCCGTTGTTCTTTTATTTGCCTACTTTTCTCCTTTTTCTCATACTTGTTTTGCTTGATTTTTTTCCTCAAACTCATCTGCCCAGAAAGGGATGAACAACAACAAAAAGAAGGTTGTAGATTATTTAAGTAAATGCATTTAAAAACACTTAAATAAATTTTGCTATAGAAACTTCATTATTTTTTGCTTATAAGAAAATGGGGTGATTTTTAGCTGAGCACAGTGGCACACATCTGTAATCCCAGTGGCTTTGGAAGCTGAGGCAGGAGGATGAAGAGTTCAAAGTCAGCCACAACAACAACAACAACAACAACAACAACAACAGCGAGGCACTAAGCAACTCAGTGAGAACCTGTCTCTAAATAAAATACAAAATAGGGCTGGGGAGGTGGCTTGAGGGTCAAGTGCCCGTGAGTTCAATCCCCAGTATCCAAAAAAGAAAATAGGGTGATTTTTCAATTTTATTTTTAATTGATTTTTAAAAAATAAATGACAGTGGAATGCATTACAATTCTTATTACACATATACAGCACAAAATTTCATATCTCCTGTTGTATATAAAGTATGTTCACACCAATTTGTGTCTTCATACATGTACTTTGGATAATGATGTACATCACATTCTATCACCCTTTCTACCCCCTGGCCCCTCCCTTCCCCTCCTTGATCTACCCCTCTGCCTTATCTAGAGTTCATTTTTTCCTCCCATGCTCCCTCACCCTACCCCACTATGATTCAGCCTCCTTATATCAGAGAAAACATTCAGCATTTGTTTTGGAGGGGGGATTGGCTAACTTCACTTAGCATTATGTTCTCCAACGCCATCTATTTACCTGCAGATGCCATGATTTTATTCTCTTTTATTGCTGAGTAATATTCCATTGTGTATATATGCCACATTTTTTATCCATTTATCTACTGAAGGGCATCTAGGTTAGTTCCACAGTTTAGCTATTGTGAATTGTGCTGCAATAAACATCGATGTGGCTGTGTCCCTGTAATGTTTTTATGTTCTTTGAGTATAGAGCAAGGAAAGGGATAGCTAGGTCAAATGGTGGTTCTATTCCCAGTTTTCCAAGGAATCTCCATACTGCTTTCCATATAGCTGCACCAATTTGCAGTCCCACCAGCAGCGTATGAATGTATCTTTTTCCCCACATCTTTGCCAACACTTACTGTTGGCTGCCATTCTAACTGGAGTGAGATGGTATCTTAGTTTTTATTTGCATTTCTCTAATTGCTAGAGATGATGAATATTTTATATATTTGTTGACTGATTGTATATCCTTCTCTGAGAAGAGTCTGTTCAGGTCCTTGGCCCATTTATTGATTGGGTTATTATTATTTTTTTTTTGGTGCTTAGCTTTTTGAGTTCTTTATATACCCTGGAGATCAGTGCTCTATCTGATGTGTGAGGAGTAAAAATTTGCTCCCAAGATGCAGGCTCTCTATTCACCTCACAGATTATTTCTTTTCCCGAGAAGAAACTTTTTAGTTTGAATCCATCCCATTTACTGATTCTTGATTTTAATTTTTGTGCTATAGGAGTCTTATTAAGGAAGGTGGGGCCTAATCCCACATGATGAAGATTAGGGCTTCCTTTCTCTTCTATTAGACAGAGTCTCTGGTTCAATTCCTAGGTCCTTGATCCATTTTGAGTTAAGTTTTGTACATGGTGAGAAATAGGGATTTAATTTCATTTTGTTGCATATGGATTTCCAGTTTTCCCAGCACCATTTGTAGAAGAGGCTATCTTTTCTCCAATGCATGTTTTTGGCACCTTTGCCTAATATAAGATAATCGTAATTTTGTAGATTAGTCTCTGTGTCCTCTATTCTGTACCACTGGTCTACAAGTCTGTTTTGGTGCCAGTACAATGCTGTTTTTGTTACTGCTGTTCTGTAGTAGAGTTTAAGGTCTGGGATAGTGATGCCACCTGGTCATTCTTTCTGCTAAGGATTTCTTTAGCTATTCTGGGTCTCTTTCATGATTGCCTTTTCTATGAGAAATGCCATTGAGATTTTTATTGGAATTGCATTAAATCTGTATAGTGATTTTGGTAGTATGGTCATTTTGATAATATTAATTCTGCCTATCCAAGAGCAAGGTAGATCTTTCCATTTTCTAAGGTCTTCTTTGATTTTTTTCTTTAGGGTTCTGTAGTTTTCATCGTATAGATCTTTCACCTGTTTTATTGATTCCCAAGTTTTTTTTTTTTGAGGCTATTGTAAATGGGGTAGTTTTCCTCTTTTCCCTATCAGAGGATTTGTCACTGATATATAGAAATGCCTTTGATTTATGGGTATTGATTTTATATCCTGCTACTTTGCTGAATTCATTTACTAGTTCTAGAAGTTTTCTGGTGGAGCTTTTTGGATCTTCTAGTTATAGCTTCATATCACCAGCAAATAGTGCCAATTTAAGTTTATATATATATTAATTTTTTTTCCTTTAATTTCTTTCATCTGTCTAATTGCTCTGGCCAGTTTTCAAGAAATATATTAAATAGAAGTGGTGAAAGAGGGCATCCCTGTCTTGTTCCAGCTTTTAGAAAGAATGCCTTCAATTTTTCTCCATTTAGAATGATGTTGGCCTGGGGCTTAGTGTAGGTTGCCTTCATGATGTTGAGATATGTTCCTGTTATCCCTAGTTTTTCTAGTGTTTTGGACATAAAGGGGTAATGTATTTTGTCAAATGCTTTTTCTACATCTATTGAGATGATCATAGGAATTTTATCTTTAAGTCTATTGATGTGATGAATTACATTCATTGATTTCCGTATGTTGAACCAACCTTGCATCCCTGGGATGAATCCCACTTGATTATGGTGCACAATGTTTTTGATATGATTTGTATTTAATTTGCCAGAATTTTATTGAGAATTTTTGCATCTATGTTCATTAGAGATATTGGTCTAAAGTTTTCTTTCTTTGATGTGTCTTTGCCTGGTTTTGGAATCAGGGTGATATTGGCCTCATAGAATGAGTTTGGAAGTGCTGACTCTTTCTATTTCCTGAAATAAATTGAAGAGTATTGGTATTAGTTCTTCTTTAAAGGTCTTATAGAACTTGACTTTGTATCCATCCAGTCATGGGCTTTTCTTGGTTGGTAAGATTCTGACAGTATCTTGTATTTCATCATTTGATATTGGTCTGTTTAAATTGTGTATATCTTCCTGGTTCAATCTGGGTACATCATATGACTTAAGGAATTTATCAATGCCTTCAATGTCTTCTGTTTTATTGGAGTATATGGCTTCAAAATTTCTAATTATCCTCTGTATTTCTGTAGTGTCTGTTGTGATATTGCCTTTTTCATCATGTATGCTGGCAATTTGAGTTCTCTCTTCCTTCTCTTCAATTAGCATGTAGGGTCTGTCAATTTTATTTATTTTTTTCAAAGAACCAACTTTTTGTTTTGTCAATTTTTTCAATTGTCTCTTTTGTTTCAATTTCATTGATTCCAGCTATTATTTTAATTATTTCTTGCCTTCTACTGCTTTTGCTGTTGATTTGTTCTTTTTCTAGGGCTTTGAGATGTAATGTGAGGTCATTTATTTGTTTTGACTTTTCTTCTTTTAAGGAATGAACTTCATGCAATGAACTTTCTTCTTAGTACTATTTTCATGGTGTCCCAGAGATTTCAATATGTTGTGTCTATGTTCTCATTTACCTCTAAGAATTTTTTAAACTCCTCCTTGATGTCTTATGTGACCGTTCACTCAATAGCATGTTGTTCAGTCTCCAGGTGATGGAGTAATTTTTATTCTTTATTTTTGTCATTGATTTCCAATTTCAATCCATTATGATCTGATAAAATGCATGGTAGTATCTCTACTTTTTGGTATTTGCTAAGAGTTGCTTTGTGGCATAGTATATGGTCTATTTTAGAGAAGAATCCATGTGCTGCTGAGAAGAAAGTGTATCCACTTATGCAGGTTGAAATATTCTATATATGTCAGTTAAGTCTAAGTTATTGATTATATTATTGAGTTCTATAGTTTCTTTATTAAACTTTTGTTTGGAAGATCTGTCCAGTGGTGAGAGAGGTGTGTTGAAGTAACCCAAGACTACTGTGTTGTGGTCAATTTGACTCTTGAACTTGAGAAGAGTTTGTATGATGAATGTAGATACTCCATTGTTTGGGGCATATATATTTATGATTGTTATGTCTTGTTGGTGTATGGTTCCCTTGAGCAGTGTGTAATGTCCATCTTTATCCCTTTTGATTAATTTTGGCTTGAAGTCTACTTTGTTTGATATGAGTATGGAGACCCCTGCTTGCTTCCGCAGTCTGTGTGAGTGGTATGATTTTTCCCAACCTTTCACCTTCAGACTGTGTATGTCTTTTCCTATCAGGTGAGTGTCCTGGAGGCAGCATATTGTTGGGTCTTTTTATAATCCAACCTGCTATCCTATGTCTTTATTGGTGAGTTTAAGCCATTAACATTCAGGGTTATTATTGAGACATGGTTTGTATTCCCAGCCATATTTGATTATTTTTGTTATTCAACTTTTATTAATTACTTTATTAATTACTTCTCTGTAATTTCTCTTCCTGTGGTGCCCTGGTTGCACTGCACACCTGTCCAACTGAGATCTGTTTTTGTGTTGGGTGGTTACTATGTTGAGTTATTGCCACTTGGGAGAGAAGGAGTTGAAAACCTGTACCTGGACAGATGGAGATCTGATCTGGGAGCTTCCCCCACCGAATATGGCGAGAAAGGTAGTCGAAGATGGAGAGAGTCTGCTTCCAATGCCAGGGTGTCTGGTGAGGGCGGGGGAGCCGGATGATGGTGTTGTGCTGTGGGTAGTAGCAGCCGAGTGATCTGTGTGGGAGTGGAATGCAGTCTGGAGTTCTGCAGAGGTGCTGATAGGTGGTTCTGCTAAGATGCTCACAAGCTGTGCATGGCTGCAGAAATCAGCTGTGTAGGGGTCCTCTTACACTCTCTGAGATGCAGTATTCCGACTAGGTGAGATCTGGGTCATGGAGCAACACAGAATGCTGCCCCCCTCTGGCCCACCATCTTCTCCTCTAGGGTCTCATGCTTATACTCTTACAGTAACCTCCTACCTTTCTACCCCTTTTCCCCCAACTCCTCCTTATGTTATCAGGTCAATCTTTCTAAAATTACACCTTTATCATGTTGCCTCAGTGACAAGATATTTTAGTGACTTCCTGTGGTTACAAGATAAAGAACAAACTCCTTAGTCTGAGTTTTAAGATGTCCATAGAGTCAGCCTCTAGTATTTCCTTTCTACTCCCTAATGTTTTGGATGAACCCCATAGTCCTTGGAAACTGGAATCTATACTGGTTCTGATATACAATTTTAGGTTCCCTAAAATATACCTGTTCTTTTTCCCCACCAAAATTCATCCATGCTCTTCAAGTAGCAAATATTGTTTGGGGGAACCTACCCAACTCCCATTGCATACATCTTTGTGGGCCATCCAATAAAGTACCCAACAAGAAAATATGGTTTTAATTGAACCAAACTCCCTTTGTATGGAATTTTCATTCAGAATCAGGGTAAATAAGTACTAAACATAAGAATTGGACCTGATTCATCCAGAAAATTATCTCTGAAATATTAACTATATTGGACTCTGTAGAATTCTCTGTATTCTGTCTTTTCTGATGTTTGGTTCTTTAACTTTCCCATCAATTCTCTACGTTTTATTTTATCTTTCCAAGAAAGTTTCTCTTTTGTATATTTAGCCAGAGCAAGTTATTCATTCGTGCATACTGTCAGAAGCTCAACTGAGCTTGGAGAGATTGCTGAGCTGTCAGGTATTACAATAGTTGATTAAAGCAACACGCCCAAAGTTAAAGAGTTAAGCTTTTACTCACTCACTGCAATAGTATAATTAAGAGGCTAAACCCCAAGAAAGCACTAACTCACCTTGTTCTGCTTTCCCCCACAGAATGGTGCACCAGTCAAGGGATAGGTTGATTGGGCAGAAGTAGGAGTCATCTCAGCCGTAACAAAAGGCTCCTACAGTTTTATGGACCCTAAGATTTAAGAAGGTGGTCAAGGATGGGTCAGAATAGAAAAGTAGTGATTATGGACTGAGACAGAGGGGAAAAATTTTTCATTAAGATTTTCCCCTTGGGGCTGGGGAATTAGCTCAGTTGGTAGAGTGGTTGTCTCACATGCACAAGGCCCTGGGTTCAATCCCCAGCACCACACACACACACACAAAGTTTTTCCCATATTTACCAATGGGGAAACCATGGCAGAGGGACCTGAAGAATACCTCTGCCCAAGGCCTCAGATTAAGAGACTTAAGAATAAAGACCTCAGGCTTCACAATACCCGATTTCAAAACATGCTACAGAGCCATAATAATAAAACAAGCATGGTATTGGCATAAAAATAGACACAAAGGCCAATGAAACAGTATAGAGGATCCAAAATAAACTCATGCATCTTTAGCCACTTGATTTTCTACAAAGTTGCCAAAAACACACATTGGTAAAAGGACAGCCTCTTCAACAAATGGTGCTGGCAAAACTGGATATCTATATGTAGAAGATTAAAATTCGAATGCTATCTCTCACTTTGTACAAATTGCAACTAAAACTTGATCAAGGACCTTAATATAAGACCTGAAAATTTTACAATAATAGAAGAAAACTTAGGAAAAACAGTTCAAGATATTAGCAAAGAAAAATTTTCCTGAATAAGGCCTCCAATAAGTTAGGAAACAAAAACAAGAATTGATAAATTGGATGGCTTCAAATTTAAAAGTTTTTGCACACCAAAGGAAACAATCAAGACCGTGAAGAGAGAGCCTACAGAATGGGAGAAAATCTTTGGAACCTGCACCTTAGATAGAGCATTAATCTCCAGGATATACAAAGAACTCAAAAGTTTAACACCAAAAATAATAATAACCCAATTAATAAATGGGAAAAGGAACTGAACAGGCACTTCACAGAAGAAATATGAATGGTCAATAAATATATGAAAACAATGTTCACTATCTGTAGCAATTAGAGAAATGCAAATTAAAACTACACTGAGATTTTATCTCACACCAGTCAGAGTGGGGAAAAAACCAAGAATACAAGTAATAGGCAGGTACCACGGCTTATGCTTGTAATCCCAGCAGCTTGGGAGACTGACACAGAATGATGACAAGTTCAAAGTCAGCCTCAGTAACTTATCAAGACACTTAGCAATTCAGCAAGACCCTAAATAACCATTTAGAAAAGCTATTATAAAAATAACATGGGGACATGGTTCAGTGGTTAAGCACCGCTGGGTTCAATCTCAGGTACCAAATAAATAAATAAGTAAATAAATAAATAAAACCAAGAATACAAGTAACAATAAATGTTGGCAAGGATGTAGGGTAAAAGGCACACTCATACATCGCTGGTGGGACTGCAAATTGGTGCAACCAATCTGGAAAGCAGTATAGAGATTCCTTGGAAAACTTGGAATGGAGCCACCATTTGACCCAGTTATTCCACTCCTTGGTATATACCTAAACAAGTTAAAATCAGCATACTACAGCGATGCAGCCACATCAGTGTTTATAGCAGGTCAATTCAAAATAGCTAAACTATGGAACCAACCTAAATGCCCTTCAGTAGTTGAATGTGGTATGTATATACAATGGAACATTACTCAGCTATAAAAAATTATGACTTCTGCTGATAAATGGACGGATCAGGAGAGTATCATGCTAAGAGAAATAAGCCAATCCTCAAAACCAAAGGACAAATGTTCTTTCTGATATGCGGATGCTAATACACAACAGGTGGGAAGAGGTAAGAACAGAAGTTCAGTGAATCAGAGAAAGGGGAATGAAGGGAATAGAGGGGCTGGGAATAGGAAAGACATTAGAATGAATCAGACAAAACTTTCCTATGTTCATATATGAGTACACAACCAGTGAAACTCTACATCATGTACAACTACAAGACTGGGATAAATTAGAATAAGTTATACTCTATGCATGTATAATATGTCAAAATACTCTCCTTTTATGTGTATCTAAAAAGAACAAGTAAAAATGTTCAAGGAAAAAAGAATTGATAAATGGGTTTGTGTCAAGTTAAAACATTTCTACACAACAAAGGAAATAATCAATAGAGTGAAGATATAACCTACAAAACTGGAGAAAATCTTTGCCAGCCAATTTTCTGACATAGTATTAATATCCAGAATATATAAAAAACTAAAAAACTTAGCAAAAATAAGTAATCCAATCTAAAAATGGACACTTCTAAAAAGAAGAACAAAAAAAAATATGAAAAATGCTCAATATTTTTAACCATCATGGAAAAGCAAGTCAAAACTACATTGAGATTCCATCTCACCACATTTAGAAAAGCTATTATAAAAATAACAAAAGCTGGTGAGGATGTGGAGAAAGCAAACACTTATACACTGTTGGTGGGAATGTAAATAGTTCAGCCATCTTAGAAAACCATATGGAGGCTCTTCAATAACCTAAAATTAGAATTGCCTATGATCTAGCTATACTACTCCTGGGTGCTTACCCCAAAGAAAGTCAGCATACAAAAGAGACACTTGCATACCTACATTTATTGTAGCACTATTCACAACAGCCAAGATATGGAAACAGCCCAGGTGTCTGTCAACAGAGAAATAGAGAAAATATGGTATATGTATTCAATGGAGTATTATTCAGCTATAAAGAAAACTGAAATCCTGTCATTTGTAGGAAAATGGATGAAACTGGAGGACATCATTCTGAGTGAAATAAATCAGACACAAAAAGATAAGAATCACATTGTTTTGTCTCATATGTGGAAACTTGAAAAAATGATGAGAGTAGATGAGGAACTATTTAAAACTGAGAAGGGAGCAAGAGGGAGAGTGGAGAGAAGGGATAATGAGAAAAGAAAAGACAGTGGGGTAAACATAACTTTCCTATGTACCTAGATGAATAGACCACAGTGAATCTCAAAATAAAAATAAAGGAAAACATGAAGTTTTTATATTTTTTATGAAAATAAGGCTACCAAGCAAGTTTTGACCTACAGATATTTAAAATTTTAAATCAGATGTTCAATATATAGTAAGAATATACAAACACTGTGTTACAGATAAAGGAGGCAGGTCACTGGGGATGTGCCTTTGTGTTTATGTTTTGATCCTGGTGAGAGGAGTTCTCTCTGCTTCCTGTTTGCTATGTCCCGAGCTGCTTTCATCCTCCACATCTTTCTGCCATGGTGTTCTGCCTCACCTTGGGTGCAGAGTAAGGCAGTCATCCATGAACTGACTCCTCTGAAACCATGAGCAACAAATAAACGTTTCCTCCTCTACATTGTTCTTGTCAGGTATTTTGGTCACAATGATGAAAAAGCTGACTAAAACAGCTTTTATCAAACCAATCCAAATTTGACCTTTTCTACCTCTGTAACTTCATGTCAGTTATTTCATATAATCCTTTTGAGAAAATAATGAAAGGGGGCTGTTGTTGAGTGTAGAATAACCATATTTAAAGTCTGACAAACCCAAAGCATGTGCCAGGAATAGCCACAATTTTTATGACAATTTTTCATTATTTTCTATTTTTTCCCTACCTACAATATCAATATCTCTAGGCAAAGAGTTATTTATACCTTACATAAACTTTAGCTTCTCACATGATCATATATGTAGTAAATATTTAATATAATTATATGGGAGTGGCCTGTAGTGTGTAATTTGAAAAGCACATGAATTAAAAATCTCCCCTAAGTTATTCTTGAAATGACTATTATTATAAGAAAGGTAATATACAATATAGTGTGCTTTTCCCATGAGCTACTGACACTCATCTTAAGGAAAGATTTATTTTGATATTAACAAAGGGTGAGAAGGTGAGTAGTTATTATTGAATGACTGCCATATACTAGAAACCAGGCAGACACTTTCCAGTACTTATTGATTCCTTACTGTAATCCTGAAGCAGACATTTTGTCCATTTTAAAGAGAGGGCATTGGGGCACAGAAAAATGAATTGATTTTCAAATGATCCCACAGACCTTAAACAAAACAGTTAGTATTAAACTCAGATCTGTTTGAACACCAGTCTATTATATTATCCATGAAAAGTCCAAGGAATGAGGCCATTAAGGATGCCTGGAAGAAGTGTTACAGTATTAAAGGAGATGGATGAGTACCAGAAAACATCCCACAAAATTTTTCTTCCACAAAATTATTTATTCAGAGAACTTAAAGAGAGGTAAGCACATAAAAGACAGTTTGTACTCATGGATTAGGAATCTTAATATTATGAGAGATACAACATGGCAACGTGCGGAGAGGCAGCGCTTTCAATACCCCCCCAGTGATGGGGTCATAAAGACGCATAGATAACGCTTAGGTTCTACCAACGGAGAATCTCCTAGCAAAATTCCACTGAAGAGAGACCGGCCGAGAGCTACTAGGATTTTTTGAAGTGACAGATTGCCCCTGACGAGTGAATCCCTGCCAGGAGACGCAGAGGTCCAGATCCACCAGCCACAGTCCGCATGCCGAGGCACGGATGCTGGCCCATCCGCCAGCAGCAAATGTGACTGGGTCCCACTAGCCTCCGAGACGCAGCTTGGCAGGAAGAAGTCTTTAGCCAAGCCTTCATGAAATAGCGAGCTGGGAGCTGAAGCCAACCGGGGACGGACCAGTCCCACCCCTCCCTTAGGACACTCCAGCAAGGAGCCTGGGGCCCGCCATAGCAGAGAGGTGACGTCATCGGAGGTCAGCCGACCAAATTCCTTCCCAGCAGAATCCACTTTAGCAGGTGTGTGACTCCCTCCCCATCCAGATACAAGCAGCCAGGAAACTTCATGGACTTCTCAGGGGTCGTGTCTGTAGGGAAGCAGAGGGGATCCCCGACCCCCAACCCCCCATATCACCAGCGGTGTCTCCCAAGGTCTTAGCCGCCAGTTTACCACAGCACTGGGGCTTAAATGGGACACACGGTGGGGCTGCAAGTGTAACTAGATCTCTGGGGAACTGCTTCTGGTGAACAGGACCTGGCTGGCTGGCTGACAGGAGGAAGGGGGGTAAGGGCCGGAGAAGTGAAATGGCTCTGGACTGACAAGATTGAGAGACTCCCAGGAGACACCTTACAGGGATTGCTACCGGCAGGTAGAGAGCAGAAGCTCCGCTCGGAGGGCACAGCTCCGCCTACGGGAAGAGAAGAAAATGGATCTCTAAGACTTCAATATTTTTTTTTCTTCTTCTCTCTCTGTTCCTTTCTCCCCTTTTCCTT